>NW_027133872.1:0-1296 GCF_026122565.2 Emydura macquarii macquarii | reverse complement strand
TAGTGAATCCATGTTGACTGTTCCTGATCACCTTCCTCTCCTCCAAGTGCCTTAAAATGGATTCCTTAAGGACCTGCTCCATGATTTTTCCAGGGATTGAGGTGCGGCTCAATTTTAAAGAAACCTTATTGAGAGCACAGGAACAAACCATCCCGATGTGCAAAAAGAATAGCAAATATGGTAGGCGACCAGCTTGGCTTAACAAAGCAGTCTTTGGTGAGCTCAGTCTCAAAAAAGAAGCTTACAAGAAGTGGAAGCTTGGACAAATGACTAGGGAGGAGTATAAAAATGCTCCTCGAACATGCAGGGATGAAATCAGGAAGGCCAAAGCACAATTGGAGTTGCAGCTAGCAAGGGATGTGAAGGGGAACAAGAAAGATTTCTACAGGTATATTAGCAACAAGAGGAAGATTAGAGAAAGTGTGGGCCCCTTACAGAATGGGGGAGGCAGCCTAGTGACAGAGGATGTGCAGAAAGCTGAGGTACTCAATGTCTTCTTTGCCTCTGTCTTCACAGACAAGTTCAGCTCCCAGACTACTGCACTGGGTGGCACAGAATGGGGAGGAAGTTGTAGGGCCTTCCCCTTATGGCAGATCTACAAAGAGCAGTTCAACTCCATCTTGCTTAGATTGGAACAAGATGTAGGGGGCGTAACAATAGATTCGGCACCGAATCTATGCGAACGTGGTGTAACGGAAAATGCTTATGCAAGTAGGGAATCAAAAACCAATGTGTCAATAGACTAAATTAGAACTGGATCAATATATAAAAAAGCAGGAAACCAACGTGTCCGCAAGATAAAGCAAGGACATAGCAAGTCAGGCCACAGCTAGACCATTATGCAAATATGTTAAGTAAAAAAAGGGGAAACCAATGTTTCAGCAGGGTAAAGCAGGTGAACCGCAAGACAGGCCACAGATAGACCATTATGCAAATAGCAGGCGATTGCAGGTAAACCGCAAGACAGGCCAACAACAGACCAATATTCAAATGAGCATTGGCTCAGGACAATAGAAGCTGTCCGAAATTTCAGCAGCTTGGTCCACTTGATCACCTCTCCTCTTAGAGAAGTGATTGTCTCAGAACACCAGAGACCAGTCGGGAGTGACTGCGAGTGGTCCAGAACTCCACAACACGTGCCTTGAAAATTCGTTTGCCTACCATGCTCGCGCCGCAGAGAGAGAGACTACACGGGGAGGGTGAGTCTAATTGAGGTCCACTGAGGGATGGCACTCAGGAATTAGAAGGGAACTAAGTAGGGAACCGTATCTTAGCCAACGGAGATTGGGCTGATAT
>NW_027133871.1:0-1305 GCF_026122565.2 Emydura macquarii macquarii | reverse complement strand
TGACATTTAGAACCCCCATAGACTCCCATGATGTTTCAATCGGCACTCTGGAACCTTCTGTGGAGGGTGAAAGTGTGTTCAATGCGGAGAGGGCACAGAGACGAGTTTATAGAGTTGTTACTCCAACCACTTCTGGATGGGTCATTTCCTGACCCCACCTCAGGGCTGACACTTAGAACCCCAATAGACTCCCATGATGTGTCATTCGGCACTCTGGAAGCTTCTGTGGAGGGTGAAAGTGCGTTCAATGGAGAGAGGGCACAGAGACGAGTTCGTAGAGTCGTTACTCGATCCACTTCTGCATGGGTCATTTCCTGACCCCACCTCAGGGCTGACACTTAGAACCCGCATAGACTCCCATGATGTGTCAGTCGGCTCTCTGGAAGCTTCTGTGGCGGGTGAAAGTGTGTTCAATGGAGAGAGGGCACAGAGATGAGTTCGTAGAGGGGTTATTCGACCCACTTCTGGATAGGTCAATTTCTGACCCCCCTTCAGGGCTGACACACAGAACCCCCATAGACTCCCATGATGTGTCAGTCGGCACTGTAGAAGCTTCTGTGGAGGGTGAAAGTGTGTTCAATGGAGAGAGGGCACAGAGACGAGTTCGTAGATGGATTAATTGACCCACTTCTGGATGGGTCATTTCCTGAACCCCCCCTCAGAGCTGACACTTAGAACCCCCATAGACTCCCATCATGTGTCAGTCTGCAGTCTTGAAGCTTCTGTGGAGGGTGAAAGTTTTTTCAATGGAGAAAGGGCACACAGTCGACTTGGTAGAGGGGTTACTCGACCCACTTTTGGATGGGTCATTTCCTGACCCACCCTCAGTGCTGACTGTAGAACCTCCATAGACTCCCATGATGTGCCTGTCGGAACTATTGAAATTTCTGTTGAGGGCGAAAGTATGTTCAATGGAGAGAGGGCACAGAGACGAGTTCATAGAGCGGTTACTTTACCCACTTCTTAATGGGTCATTTCCTCACCCTCCCCGGGGCCGACACTTTGAACCCCCATAGACTCCCTTCAAGTGTCAGTGAGCAATCTGGACACTTCTGTGGTGGCTGAAAGTGTGTTCAATGGAGAGAGGGCAGAGAGACAAGTTCGTAGAGCGGTTACTTGACCCACCTCTGAATGGGTCATTTCCTCACCCCCCCCGGTCCATGAGTTTGAACCCCCATAGACTCCCTTGAAGTGTCTGTCAGCAATCAGGACACTTCTGTGGAGGGTGAAAGTGCGTTCAGTGGAGAGAGGGCACACAGACGATTTCACAGAGCGATTACCTGACCCACTTCTGGGTTGGTCATT
>NW_027133870.1:0-1294 GCF_026122565.2 Emydura macquarii macquarii | reverse complement strand
CTAAAGACTTTAGTCTTTATAGAGCCAACCAGGGTTCCACGGCTCTCTAAAGACTTTGTCTTTAGAGTCTTCCTCAAGGTTAAGAACAATGTAGATGCGAACACTTTGCGCTTTTGTTATCAAAGCCAATATGGATCCTCTGACTAAAGTCTTTAGAGAGCCGCGGAACCCCTCGTTGCCGAAAACAATGTAGATGCTTCTACACTTTGAGCTTTTGTTATCAAAGCCAATATGGCAAAAACAACGAGGGTTCAGCGGCACTCTAAAGACTTTCGTCTTTAGAGAGCCGCGGAACCCTCGTTGCCTAAAACAATGTAGATGCTTCTACACTTTGAGCTTTTGTTATCAAAGCCAATATGGCAAAAACAACGAGGGTTCTGCGGCACTTTAGTCTTTAGAGTGCCGAAGAACCCTCGTTGCCGAAAACAATGTAGGTGCTTCTACTTTTTGAGCTTTAGTTAACAAAGCCAATATGGCAAAAACAACGAGGCTTCTGCGGCACTTTACTCTTTAGAGTGCCGCAGAACCCTCGTTGCCTAAAACAATGTAGATGCTTCTACACTTTGAGCTTTTGTTATCAAAGCCAATATGGCAAAAACAACGAGGGTTCTCCGGCACTTTAGTCTTTAGAGTGCCGCGGAACCATCGTTGCCGAAATCAATGTAGATGCTTCTACACTTTCAACTTTCGTTATCAAAGCCAATATGGCAAAAACAACGAGTGTTCTGCGGCGCTTTAGTCTTTAGAGTGCCGCAGAACCCTCGTTACCGAAAACACTGTAGATGCTTCTACATTTTGAGCTTTTGTTATCAAAGCCAATATGGCAAAAACAACGAGGGTTCTTCGGCACTTTAGTCTTTAGAGTGCCGCAGAACCCTCGTTGCCGAAAACACTGTAGATGCTTCTACACTTTGAGCTTTTGTTATCAAAGCCAATATGGAAAAAACAACGTGTGTTCCGTGGCACTCTAAAGACTTTAGTCTTTAGAGAGCCGCGGAACCCTCGTTGCCGAAAACAATGTAGATGCTTCTACACTTTGAGCTTTTGTTATCAAAGCCAATATGGCAAAAACAACCAGGGTTCCTCGGCTCTCTAAAGACTTTAGTCTTTAGAGTGCCTGGGATCCCTCGTTGCCAAGAACAATGTAGATGCTTCTACACTTTGAGCTTTTGTTATCAAAGCCAATATGGCAAAAACAACGAGGGTTCTGCGGCACTTTACTCTTTAGAGTGCCGCAGAACCCTCGTTGCCGAAAACAATGTAGATGCTTCTACACTTTGCGCTTTTGTTATCA
>NW_027133869.1:0-1274 GCF_026122565.2 Emydura macquarii macquarii | reverse complement strand
GGACTTGCCTGCATAGCCAGGGCTGGGAGCTGCAGCTGCTCGACATAGGTAGGAGGCAGCCCTAGCTGAGTAGGGGCTGGCACAGTTGTTGGCCTGGCCCCTCCACTGCCCACAGTAACAGGGTTTGGGTATTTGGTCAGTAGATCTGACTGGACACTGTCAGGCCCCCTTTCAGCCACACTTTCCAGTCGAAAACCGGGCACCTGGCCACTCGACTACAATCATAAAATTAGGTCACTTTCTAGCAGATGCTTCTGCCATCAGTGTATTCATTTTTAAAAAAGCCTTCAAACTCATTTCAGCAGTTTATTCTTTACACTTCATGAAAAGAAGATTTTTTTCATTTAATTTTCAGATAGCTATCATCAGCCAAATGCGTAGTGTTTTTCTTTAAATTACATAAAGCCGGGTATGGAAACCAGTCATGGGCACTGTGGATTAGCTGTATTGGCTATACACCAGCTGCAACATTTTAAAATTTCTGTATAAAGATAATGTCAGACATTTTATATCCATAGACGTTAGCTAGATTTTATCCTTCCCTCTCCCAGCCCCCAACCCTGACAGTTAATTTCTTCATCTGAACAATACAATGAAACAGCTACTGGGTGCCCAAGTGATAATTCAGACTTGAAAACATGCAGTTTTAAAACCAAGGACATGCTGTTGGAATCAAGTGATTATCAGAATGCCACTTCTTTCCATGTCCTTTGTGGTAGCTCTGGCTGTTTCAATATTATGAAGGAGATGATAAATATTTGGTTGATGTTTGGGGTTGAAATGAGGGAGAACCAATCCCTACGTTTTGAATGCATGTTGATATGTGGAACACTACTTCAGATAAGATAAGCAGTGGCATTGTAAAAGATTTTAGAGAGGCTAAATGAGTGAAGTCAGCTTCTAAGGCAATAATATAGTGGTTCATGAACTAGTTACATGAATCACAAGAAGTGAAAGCCTTGGTCTTAGTGTCCCTCATTACTGCTCTTTCTGCCATATTCGACTTCCTTTTCTCCTTACCCTCATGTTCTTGTCAAGATGCTTCTCAGAATACAAGCATGCTTTGGTTTCCCCATCCAAAATGCCTCCACCCTTCCTCCTGCCCTCCCACTGTAATTGCTAATCCAGCTTCCTCATGACATTTATAAACTCATTGACTGATCCATCCTTCTCCAACTTTGTCCTTGATACTCTTCAAACTTTTTTTTCACTCTCTCTAGTCCATTGATATTGCTCTCACTGAGGTCTGCAGTAACCTTTTTATGGACCTATAC
>NW_027133868.1:0-1269 GCF_026122565.2 Emydura macquarii macquarii | reverse complement strand
TAGGAATGGCCACTGATTGCTGTGGGGAAAGCAGCTCCATCTCCCAGCCACACCTGTCCCCGGTGAGGGCTCTCTGGGGATCTCGCTATGAGCGGATCAGTCCCTGCCCCTGTGAGGTTGTATGATCGAACTACAACAATGTATAACATTGTTGCTACCACTGTTATACAATTAGAACAAAACATATACAAAGTATGTCATATAAGGTATCAATGGAAAAATTACATTCTATGAAATAGAATTATCCTGTTTGTATGCATGTGTCATGTTTGTATCTAAAGTTATGAATATTAACTGTACATCTGTATTTCAAATGTGTTTGCCTCCTGGGTAACACCCACAAGCTAGTTTGCATACAGTCTAACTAGCCCATTGGGAATGGACTATGTATGTTAATGGCTCATTAAAGGACATTCACACAATAAACAATAGAAGAAGCCTGTCCCCACCCAAAGGGTCTTCCTGTAAATGTATATCAGAATATGGACAATGGCTGCTCCCATGACTTAACAAATCATGCAAGGTCATGTGACTGGCTCATGTGACCCTGGACTATAAAATTCCACAAACTAAGGCTAAAAGCATCCACTCACATAGGAGAAGGTAGAAGGCAACTTTACCATCTTCATTTGGTCTTCATTTCCTGCTTCATTTCTCTGAACCGGATTTCTAAAAAAGATCATCTGAACAAGGGCTGGTGACCCCCAAGTTGTTTGGGTAATTTCTGGAGACTTTGTAAATTAGTATTTTATTCTCCATTGCTACAAACGTGATCCATGAACTTTGCAATGATTGTATGTGATTCTTTGACCATTTTAACTCTCTTTCTTTTTAGCCTATAAATAAAACCTTAAGATATTAGCTACTAAAGGACTGGCAGCAGCATCATTGGGTAAGAGGTGAGTTATATATACCAAAGTTATACGGCAAAACACAAAATGTCCAAGAAGTTCTTAGAATGTATTGGGGACAATTTTTTTGTTTCAGATAGTGGAGGAAGTAGCCAGGGAAACAGCCATTTTAGATGTGATTCTGACCAAGAGAGGAACTGATAACAAGTCTGAAAACTGAAGGTAATTTGGGTGAAAGTAATCATGACACAGTGAAATTAATAGGCAGTAAGAGACTTAAAACAAACAAAAGGGAGTATTTATTCACACAATTCACAGTCAACCAGTGGAGCTCATTGCCAGAGGATGTTGTGAAGGCCAAAACTATAACAGGGTTCAAAAAAGAACTAGATAAGTTAATGGAGGATAGGTTCATCAA
>NW_027133867.1:0-1280 GCF_026122565.2 Emydura macquarii macquarii | reverse complement strand
AAGTATAACAAACAGACGGAGAGCACTCTGTTTTCCAAGTGCTGAGCACTCAGGGTCCATGGGAAATTGCCCACGTGGCTACAAAGGTCTTGCATGAATTACATAGTTTATATTCTATTGAATGGCACAAGCACAGAGCTCCGCCTTACACTAAATCCATGGCATCATTGATGCCTCGAATCATCACAAGCTTTGTGCACCCATCCCTGAGAGGCACTGAGTGCTGCTGGCTTCACGGGCCATGCTCTGCTCCAAGTTCAGTCACCATCACTGATAGGCAGTATAGGCCCGACCCCCACCATCGCTTACTTCGGTAACATGACTCACTCACGTGACCACGCTGGTTGTGCTATGAGCACGTGAGTGAAGTAACTAATACCTGCACAAGGCTGTCAGGAGGAAGCCACTTTCCAAACAAACTCAACAGAAGACCCAGTGGATTTAAGACGACCCTCAGGAGCTGGAGTCTACACTGCAGCTGGGAGTGATCCCCTATGAACCCGTACAGACTTGCACTAGCCACACGCAGGTTAAAACCAGCAGCCTGGATACTGCGGCTCAGCTGGAGTCTCTGCAACGTCCACACTGCTATTTTTAGCGTCCTAGCTGGAACTCCCACCTACGATATAGCCATTCCCTTATGGACCCAATCTTGCAACCCTTCTTCTTTTGAGCAATGCACGATCCTTGCGGATTCAGGCTGGAGAGCTCTCGGACTTGCTGCTAGAGGACAAGTGACTCAACTGAGCACTAAAATATTAGCTGGTTATTGGAAGCTCCACTATTCGCACTGTTCTTCAAGGCAGACAATGCCCTGGGGAGGCTGCAGTTGTTTGTCGAGACTAGTGAGATCATCCACAGGGGCTCGTATCCCTAGACATGTTCTTCAGCTCATATTTAGGGCAGCCTGATGAACCACTGAAAAAAATGGCCCTTGGTTCTCAAGGTAGGTGAGAGACTTTCTTGGTTTTATTAGAGAACTGATCATGATATTGTCTCATGTTGTTCTTTAAGTTGTGTACTGAGAGCTGTGTGGGGTGCACAGTGTTTTACAATAGGAGTAAAGACATGGTCCTTGCTCCTAAGATCGTATTGACTCATCTGATCATGGCAAGTCAAAATTCTTGGGAGGGAGAACAACAGCAATGGATGGATGGGATAGAATGCACTCAACTGGCCAGTGAGAATTGTTTGGCTAGCAGCATAGGCATACTAATGTCTTATTTCTTTCTTTCTTTCTTTCTTTCTTTTGGGACTGGAAGTATTGTTGGAGGGATGCT
>NW_027133866.1:0-12986 GCF_026122565.2 Emydura macquarii macquarii | reverse complement strand
AAGCTGAAATAATAAGCCTGATTCTCTGTTGATCTCCATCTTCAGGAGTTGTTTACTTCTGTGCACAATGGGAATAAAAACTGCTATATCTGAATAGTAGCGTTTACACCCACATTCCATTTACTTTGCTATGGTGTAAATGATGACACAAGACACTGAGCAACAGGGGATCAGGCCCAGTATCCTTGAATTTGTTTTAAGGTAAATTAAAAGATTCTTAATGCAAAGGTATCGGAATCTAAAAATGTCGCTTTCAAGTCTTTCTGTTGGGCATCAAAACTACAGGTAACTATATATATATATATACAAAATATCTCTAATCAAGAGAGATTGACACTCTACTTTCTTAACTGGTAGGTTCAAAAAAGTAGATGTGAGGAGGCTACAAAGGTGGCAATTGAAGTTGGCTTTCGCCATATTGATGGAGCCTTTGTATATGGGATTGAGGAGGAGGTTGGGCGAGCCATTCAAGCGAAGATTGCAGATGGGACAGTCAAAAGAGAGGAAATATTTTACACGGGAAAGGTAAGTGGGGGTTTTTTAACACCAGTATTTTTACTGTATTGCTTCTTGTGCTAATTATTTTAATCTAATTTATAAAGAATGTTGTAATTTAAACAAGGCCAGTATTGAAAGGATTGCCATTAGGGGAGTATTATTCACACACTTGGGAAGCTGCTTTGTATACCAAATTACAAGTTTGGGCACAAGACTCTTTTCTACATGTGTGAAAGTGAAGCTAAAACAGCTACTTCATGACCCTGAAAGTACATGTCTCCAGACAGAAAATTTTATTTTATTTAGCCATATTGAGCCTTTTTAGGTTTCATATGCACATTAGTGACTCTGTTTTAAAGGTCATTTCAGTTTCTTTTAAAGTGTAGATTTATTTTGAAAAGTGATTGTGTAAAAATGACACCTCATTATTCAACAGATCTGTTTCCTGTGTGCATTCAGAGTCCTATCTGTGTCTTCAGAGGCAAAAAAAAAATTGTTATCACTCCTTTTAGCTCTACAGAGAACATAGGTGGATTTATTTCTCCTGAGGTATCATCAACAAAATTGTTTACTAATTTCCAATCAATCAAACTTATACTAGCCCATTAAAAGCAAGGGCTTGATAACACTGAGAGCATGATTTTAAGACAGTGTGATTGAAAGACATCATTGAGAGCATAACTTGTTCTGCAGCATCTTTATTGCTGGAGATGATGGACAAGAAGCAAACAACCAGCTGGATCCAGATTGGGTTTGTGGAGCTGTCAGTTAGAAAAGCATCATTTTACTTGTAAACTGGGCACATTTGGTATTGAATCACTGAGAGTCAATATGTAACACCAACTTCTCATTTTTACAGAGTCACTTTTCAGAGTAGAACTGAACTTTAAATGGAGAACTATTGACAAAAAACCGAGAAAGAGGTTCTTGGCACAGGATTCCTTCTGCATTAGAAGTGATGTCTTGTTAGAAATGGTATTTATATGAGCTCCCATCTCCTGGTTCTCACAGACAGACCAGAATTGTGTGTAAAACACAGTCACATACCAAGGGGCATCTTCCATTCCGTTCTTCCAAGGGCCAGCTCCTGAAGTCATACAACAGGGTGACGCCTAATAACCAAGGAGAACAAATTTAGCCAGAAAGATTTTTAACCTTGAGAGTGATCTCACATAGGGTTCCTGTACTGACCCAGTGCACCTCTGAAATCCTGGCTGCATTTCAACTTTTTTCAGGAGTCATTCACTTCTCACTATGACGTGCATCTTTGCACACAACCACCTCACAACACACCCTTCTGTTAAAAAGGCAAAGACCATGACTTAGACGCTTTAGAAAAGTGTTTTTTACAGAGTCAGCCTTGAGAAAGCAGAGAAAAGGGAGGACTTCTTCAGAGAGAATGGTTGTTTTTGATTCATTACAGCTTTGGAGTACCTTTCACCGCCCTGAACTTGTCCGAACATGCCTGGAACAGTCACTGAAGAAACTTAAATTTGACTATATTGATCTCTTCATTATCCACAACCCTATGTCTTTAAAGGTAAACATCTCTTTAAAAATATACACAAGAAAAAAAATGGTTTTGGTAGTAGCTCCATGCACCAGAGCAGAGCTGTTCTGAAAAAGACCAGTAGTCCACTTAGTCAGACATCTAGCCTATACAAGTAGCTTTTGATAGGTGCTCCAGGGGAAGGCACAAGTCAAAAGAAAAACTAATGCATGAGACACATTCTATAATGCAATATTTGGAAGGTGGGACTCATTTTGTGGCTCATTGGCAATCAATATATATTAAGCATGTAGATTAATAGCCTTATAAATTTAATCCTTGCTATTAAAATATCATATACTATCTGGGTTCAATCTATGCCACTAAAAATATATATCTTAGTTTGTAAATTTGCCAGTCCACTATCTCGGAAACTCTCTAAATTCAAATATATACTTAATGATCAAAAGCTAACTTTTAGTTACTCCAGAAATTCACCAATAGTCTATAAAACTAATCTTGGGTTACTGTGATCTCTTGTGTTTTTAATCTACTATACCTTCTTATTTTATTCATCATATGTTCATTTCTCAGAGAAAATATCCGTTTTCTGTGACACCTTATATGTTTTATCTGTAATATCTTTAGGCACTAATTGCTTTTGACATGCATGCTTTGTTTTCACTGTGTATAAATAGAATTTCTTATGAAAGTAGTGCTTAGCTTAGCTAATTAACTTTCCAGTATTTACACCTATCCTCTCATTGACAAAAAATTATTTCTAGGCATCTAGGGTAAAATTTGCTCATGAAACACAAGATACACTGTATATTTTAGTCATGTATAGGATTTTAACTCAAAAGTGGTGTGTAGATAAATTCTCTAGCTCAGTATGGCAATTTACAATGGCTGCTCTCCTCCTAGAGAAATAGAAATTTCAGTTCAATCATAGGACTGTAAGGGACCTCGAGAGGTCACCTAATCCAGTCACCTGCACTTATGGCAGGACCAAGTATTACCTAGATCATCCCTGACGGGTGCTATCTAACCTACTCTTAAAAATCTCCAATGATTCCACAACCTCCCTAGGCAATAATTCTTAGATGTTACTGGTAGGGAAATTGTTGGTGACTAGGCAATGAACCAGCTCTCAGTCTCTCATACATTTCTTTTTTACCTAGTGGGAAGTCAAGTGGTTTAGATAAAACCATTCTATTACATTTATACAGCTTTAGAGTCCAACACCTTCCCTGCCCCGCTCTTCCTGGTTACTACTCCTCCCTTGGCCACAAAATAATAAAAACCCACTTGTGTAAAAACCATCAGGACTGAAGGGGATTTTTCTTTTGTTTTTAAGCCTGGAGCAGATACATTCCCAAAGAATGAAAATGGAAAACTCATTTTCGATGTTGTAGATCTGCGTCAAACTTGGGAGGTGAGTGACACAAATAACATCATTTTAATTCATAGGACATCTAGTTTCCTTAGTCAGCCAGCTGACTGTTACCCGGAAATTGTTCAGAGTTCTGGGGGTTAGTAATATGACCTTTTTAGAGAGCTAAGGAGAATGTAAGTGTTATAGATGTGGGAGGCTGGGTTTGTTAGTAAGATATGTTGTTGAACTGCCTATTGATAAAGTGTGGATTCACACCAACAAGTAACTATATAGAAATTTCACCTTTATATTTAACAGGTCAGCCCTTGTGTGTACTAAGCATCATAGCTGCCAGTTTTGGCTGCTTTTTGCTCCTGTTAGCCCAGCAGCACCAACCAGCTATGCTCCTTCTCTTGAATCATAAACAGATTTTCTTGCTAAATTCAAAGGACTTGCACATGTTATAAAAAAAAAAAAGATATTGCTCAAGTGTCACTGAGGGCATAATCTGAAGACAATGAGGATGAAGATGTATAATTGAACCTTATTTACTAGTGATGTTGCACAAGTTGGAAAGAGTCCAGCTCAGCTGTCAGACTTCAGCCTGGTCCACATACAGTTTTGGTCCCAATTTAACTATTTCACTTAAGGGTGTGATTGTATTTTAAAAAATAGTAAAATTGGTGCAACCCCTAGAGTGAAGGTAGTTATACCAGTACAATAGTGCTTTATACTGGTATATTTTATTCCCCTAATTTATGGGAATAAACTATACCTCTATAGGCAACTTTTTATCAGTATGACTATCCACTGGGATAAGTTATACCTCTATGGCACCACCCTAGGGCAAGAAAGGGCATTTCTGTTGTCTCAGACATCCTTTTCTGGACAATTACATTACAATAGACCTTGTTCAGAGTTTCAGGTAAAACCCTCTGCCTGCACTTGATAGACAGCCTGTCCCCTTCTAGGGATATAACATACTCCAAGGGAAGAAAAAAACAAAATACTTCTGCAGCTCACAAAAAAGGCCAGGTCCCTGCAGTCTCACACAGACTGAAGGTCGATAGTCTTTGGGAGGAGATACGGACTCCTTACCCCTATCTGCCCAAGCAACAGAGGCAAAATCACAAGGCTCGAAAAAAGAAAGTACAGAAAAACCAGTCTCTCCACTTCCTCAGAGGGCCCAGGAGGCCATTGTGCTCAAGCAGTTTCCCCAGGAGACAAACTGTGTATGCTGGGGCGCTCTAGCTCCGCTCACTCCAGAGTTCCATCCAGACAGCCAGTATCCTCCCTTTTAAGGACTTGCCCTTCTCCAGGCTTGAAAAGCCTCATAGCTGCAGTGGGTTGGGACTGACTGAGCACAGAGATGCTCTTTCACCCTTTCTTAACTGCTGAAGGAGCTGCCCCACCATACTAGGGGAGGTTAACTACATCAGTATCTGACTGATCTAATTAAATCGGTACAATAACGGTGCATAGACAAGACCTTCAATGAGTGTTCAGGGCTGCTAGTCAAGTCAAATATATATTTTACTTCTAAATTCAGGATATTAGATAAGTGAAATCACTGAGAGACAACAAACATGAAGTCACATAATGCCATTTTTACAGCATCACTTTGTAGAATAGAACCACACTTTGGTGATATCCCTGCCCTAAGAACAGAGAAGGCCAAAACATCTCAAAGTCATTTTCAGAGAGAGAATTGTAGTCTGAGCTTTACATGTGATGTTTTCCACAAATGAGGAATTAAATATTCTGCCCTAATTTCAGCCAAGACAAGGACTCCCTCAGACCCCTAATTCTTTAACTAAAGCTCTTTGAGTAGCTCGGAATTGCAGCTTATTAGTGAGCTAGCCTTTCAACGCTGAAGAGCTAGGTTCAAAGTCTGTCCATGTTTACCCACATTACAAAGTCCACCACTCAGTTTAATACCTTTGGTGCTTCTATCTACAGAGAGCTAAGAAATGAAATATAAAGGGGCGTCCGTTCAGAATTGAGGTGCATTGGCAGAAGTTAGCATAGTGTCTGCTCACATTATGCCTGGTGCTAATTGGTGCTACTGGTTCATCATTTTCATGAGCACTAACTTAACTCCCTCATTTAAATGGAAAAAGCTAAAGCTTCCCCTGTGATATGTGCTGTCCCTTCAGTGGACTCTAGCAAGCTTCTTATATTAAATGTGAAAAGTAACCAGGTTTTGGCTACTGTATCATTGTTACCATAGCACTACTTGTGATCTGAGACTCTGCAGTCATTTCTTTTTATCTGGATAAGGAAATACTGGAGTATCTCAGACACCACTGCATAAATACTGTTGGTAAATACAGACATTCTGTTGGTGACCACGGCAGCTGTCCATCTCTTTAAGTATTTCTTGTGTTTTCCCCTTAATTTTCCTTCTCAATTATTTTTTGGCTATAAAGCTCTTAAACTGGTGTTAATAATCCCATACTTATGTGGTATCCTTATTGCTGTATTGTTCACTAACAGTGAATGGGTATCACTATGTCTTTGAAGTTCTGTGAGTGTGAAGGACAAATAAGACAGAAAGCTACTGGGAGAGGCAGTGGCCCGATTGTCTACTTTCTACTGGGGGAAAAGATGACTTTACTGCACAGTGAGTTGCACAAATAGAGATCTGCCTAAGTGAATGGTTGAAAAATGACTGTTTCAAAATCAGAGTTTGATTCTAGAGCAAATCAAACTTTCGTGGAATAATTTTATATTGAGTGAGCCCAGTTGAACATAATTTTTCTATTCTCATGGAAATGATACTATCAATAGTAATAATGGAAGTGGCCTTTGTTGTTTTTCCAAGGCCATGGAGGCATGTAAAGATGCAGGTTTGGTGAAGTCCATTGGGGTGTCCAACTTCAACTGCAGACAGCTGGAAATGATCCTGAACAAACCCGGGCTCAAGTACAAACCTGTCCTCAACCAGGTAAAACTCTGACTCATGGATGAAGACCTAAAACTGTTCAGTTAGAAGAAATTCAGAACTTGTAGTCAGTGAAGATTTTCATTTATAGGGGGAGGAACTCAGTGCTTAAAGGAAGCAGAAACTCCAGCATGTCTTTCTGAGCAGGTGCTATTGTACAGCCTTTCATTTAAACTAAAAGGAAAACTTGCTTATTGTTCCACTTCAAGTAAACACAAGACACAACAGTTAGACACTGATATTGAATTCTTCAGAATTTGTGGGTTGGGACCAGCTGAAGTTAAAGACGGGGCCATTAGCAAATATAGATTCAGACTCACGTTCTGGAAAAAAACATAGTTCTATGTAGCTTGGAACAGAGATTTTGTTTGTATCCATCACTGCATTCATGAAAAGCTTATGAAACTCAAGAATGAATAAAAGAGAAAATATTGTCAAGGAAACAGTGTCTGAGAGGGGCAGGAGAAAGAGAAGATCTGCCACTTCCCTGTAAATCCAGAGATCCTCTCCTGCTACCTCATTCCTCTGCTATGGGAATGGACATCAGAGCACCAGCCTTTCTCTGCTTGGACTGTGACGATGTCATGGCGCGAGGTCATCTTGGCAACAGGTTATCCAAACTCATACTCAGAAATGTGACTTTCAGCCAGTAGGCTCAGAAAACAATGATTCAAATGGACTATGTTATTGTGCAATCCATTTGCGTATCCTTCATATAGATAACCTGATATATTCTGTACCTGACGGATAAAGGGAAAGAATTGAGTTATATATGATAAGCAAAATAACATAGGATATGCATAGCATCCCATAGTCAATTGTTGAAAGTAACATTGCCTCTCAACTAATTTTTTCAAACTTAGCATAGCACAAGTTCTGCATGGAGAATAATATAGGTAGAAGGTAATTCTGAAGTTGTAAATCTAAACTTTTAAATTTCAATGTTAAAATATGTAAGTGAAAAGTGTCTTATCTGGTGAAAAACACTGTTGTTTCACAGATGGACAGCGCAAAAATGACTGAACTGATTTTGTTTCAATTTCTCCCTCTCCCCCCACAAAAAATCACTTGTGGGCTGAGACCAAGCATGACAAATTTTAGGCCAAGTGACCACTTTAGTGGAAGTTATCAGGCACTGATCATAGTAGTTTATAATGAAAGTGCCATCTCATCCATAACTACAGTTACAACTAGTCCCAGTACAGACCCCAGGAATATCTACTAGTAATTCTCTGTCACTACAACTAATGGCCATGCTTTAATGGCAGTATTAGTCCAGGTCAAGATTTTGATCCATATCCTAGCTGTTTAACAATACAGAATCGGCCAAATCCTGCATCTAGGCAACTTAATGAGGGGCCAGTGGGTCTACACACATGAGTAAGGCAAGCAGGATTTGGTCCTCAGTTTATAAATCCTTATTAAGACTGTCCACCCACAGCATATATTGGCTTCGCTGTCCTCTACTAGATAAACTGTTGGAATTCAGCTAAATTGCACCCCATGGTCACTTGCACCTCCGGGCTGTATTTTAATTGAAGGATATTTGATTGACTTTTAATTGACGAATTTTAATTGACATAACATCTGCTGTTTCTTTTGTCTGACTGCTGCTGCTCATAATCTCAATTTTGGGTTGGGGGGTGATTCTGCAGGTTGAATGTCACCCTTACCTCATCCAAACCAAACTGCTGGCCTTCTGCAAATCCAAGGATATCCTCCTCGAAGCCTATTGTGCTCTGGGCTCACAGCGAGACAAGATGTGGTAAGGAAAGGAACTGGACTGTGCTCCCAGGATTAGTACCTCAGTAATGGGTTGGAGGGAGGGGAAAGTGCCCTTATCTTCAAAATATCTGATATTTACAGAGTTATACAATAAAAAGGACAGCTGGAAAAGACCTAGATGGTTATCTTCAGATTGCACAGGCATTGTGCTCACTAGGCTGAGATTACTGCATTCCTGATCCCAGAAATGCTCCCTGTTTCTCTGTTTCCTTTGTAGGATAGATCAAAGCACCCCAGTTCTGCTGGAGGACCCAGTACTGGGTACAATTGCCAAAAAATACAACCGAAGCCCTGCTCTAATAGCCCTGCGCTACCAGCTGCAGCGTGGTATCGTGGTTCTCCTCAAGAGCTTCACCAGGAAGCGTATTGAAGAAAACTTCCAGGTAAAAGAGGAGTAGAGAGAGAAGAGGTCGAGGGACACACTTATCTATGTGCAAATTTAGATGGGATACCATAGAGGGCCGAAAACTTCTGTGCCTATGTAATGCATGGGTATTGCAGGATCCTGCCCAAGAACTATCAGACATTGTGCATTATGGTTCTCAGGCAGTTTCTCTATTTTTGCACTTCAATATTTGAACTGTTTAACTTGAGACCTGATAGAGAACAAATAATAATGTCGGGAGAAAAAACGATAGAGTTCTCTCAGTCTCTCCCAATTTCAATGGAGCAACTGATTTGTGGAGCCCTTTCCGAAAATGGCTAAAGCTTCTCCTGACCTTAGATGGGAATAAAGACCCCTCTGAGCTTTGGAAAGACAAATGATCTTCCAGGAGTAGTGTGCACCTTTCCTGCCTTGACCCTTTTGCCTAGACCACAGATCCTTTCCAAATCCTGTTCTGTCCTCCCCCACCCATTTTAGTCCGGGATATTAAACTGCTTTCCCAGGTAAATCAGCCTATGGCATCTTTTGTTATATTTTCCATACCCAAGAAGCAACCATACAGTATCAGACTGACTGATTTATTCTAGATGAAAGGAAAGAACAAAACAAGGAAGAACATGTACTTGAGAGAGCACAGGAATGGCTCTTTATTTCCAAAATGGCAGCGACTTCTACAGACAGGAGATTCCTAGAAGTTTTAAGGTGAAGTGCACAAGAAAGAAAATCACAACAGTTACATAGCTACATTTTTTTAACCTCTGAAATATTTAAAATACAGTGGAAGGTGCAGGCCCAGATTCATATACCTATTTCATTTCCTTTTGGTTTAACATGAAGTTTGTGCTTCTGTAAATAATGCATCCTGCAATGTTTGATTCTGTCTTCTGTGTCAGGTTTTTGACTTCCATCTCTCTGAGGAGGACATGAAAACCATTGATGGGATGAACAAAAACCGTTCTTTCGTGAAGTTAGATCAGTAAGTCATAAAACTTCGTAGTATTTTAGAACCCTGTGGAGAGGCAGGAGAAAGGCAGCAGTGGTCACCCCACAAAGAAATAAGGTTTTGTGTTATACTGACCCTAGCGATTAGAATCATAGCTATTAGGAGTGAAATGAAATCATAGAGCATAAAGCCAGAAGGGACAACCAGATCATTTAGTCTGATCTCCTATATATCATCAGCAACCAACATCACCCAGCACCTGGACACAGAACCCAGCCACCAAAATCAGACCAAAGCATTAAAGCCTACAGGAGACTAGTCACTTATGTGCCACACACAGCGCATAGAAGGGAATGAGGTACACCAGTGCCTGAGGCCCCCACAATGACAGGGAAATGGACCTGGGCAGTCATTTATTCAATCCCCCCTCTCCGCCCCACTGTGGCAGGAGTGATTTAAATCATAGAATCACAGAAGATTAGAGTTGGAAGGGACCGAGGTCATCTAGTCCAACCCCCTGCTCAAAGCAGGACTAACCTCAGCTAAATCATTAGTTTCATTAGATTAGTTTCATTAGATTTCATTAGTTCAAATTCTGCTCTTCATAACTTTGGTAAAAATCCATAGGAAATGACTACAACTGAGTTCCTCTGGTTGTACTGAAAGCAGAATTTGGCCCATTATTCCAAAATGTTCCTAGTAGTTGGTTATCTCATCTAGCCTTGAATTTTTCCGGTTTAAAGCCACCAGGTGAAGCCAAGAACTGAATTCCCTACACATTAACAATTCTGATGTTTGCAGAAGTTTGGGTTTAAATCAAACATTCTTTGATCTGTGTGGCCTTTAAGTCTACAATGGGCTAAACCAAAACACACCCAAATTGTGGATCCAGGTCATGATCTCAGCTTCAGAGTTTGGGTCTATCTGTATTTTAAAGACAATTTTTCCAGCTCCTTCAAAGCCCACTAGTACTTGTTCTAACCTCACCATTTACGGAGAATAAATATCTCTTGTAACAACCTTCTGCCATATACTGTCACAGACAGTAATGACCGCATTCTGTCATGTTTTCTCTGAGCTTTATTGATTTCCAAATGAACACAATGTTAGTTATAAACTCAACTGCAATGTAATGTCATCTCAATAAAGACTATACATTAGAGTACTCACGTGCTTAGATAATAGTGATGGGCCTATAGAAAACCCTAAGACAGATAGAAAGCATTGCACGTCTGGTCTTTGAGATTCCTGCATTTTGCTTTCAGATGTCCTAGTAATGTAGTTACAGAAAGATATTTCATTAATGTTACCTTTTCTTTTTAGATATGCAGGCCACCCTCAGTATCCATTTCTAGATGAATAATGAAAAGGATCCTGATTTTACTTCATGCATAAGGAAAATCAGGCATGTGTTTAATCTGCTTGATCCATTCCTGGACTAGTATTGGTGATAACGAGATCTACACTGTACATTTAAACAGAAACTCAGTCTCAGAATGGAATAGTTCTTGATTGTTAATTGAAAAAAATTAAAGGTCTTTGTGTAATGCACTTATTGAGTCTAGCCTCTATTCATTAATAATTATGTTTCTTTTCTTCATTCTCAGAGCCAGCACACTCAGCCTCCTGTGTGTGAGTTGCTGTAGGTCTCCAAAGTATGGTTGGCTGAGCTGATTTGAAAAATGATGGGGGTCTGTCCACTTTAGCGGAAAAGCAGCTTGCAGGATTGGACTGTAGGAATATAACAGAAACTATAGACTAAGGCCTGGTCTACACTGCCACCAGCAGTCGACAGGAAATACACAAGCTGTGTAAAGTAGCTGGCGCATCTCCCATTGACTTACTTACATTGCCATACCACAGCATTTCCACTGCACTGCATCAATGGGTGACACCCTCCAGTCGACGCAGCTTACTCTTTCCGGGGGCAGAGGGGTGGGGTGGATTTATGGCAGTGACCGGAGACCACTTCCGGGATCAATTGACTGGGTTCCACATCCCGCTCAATCAATCCTGCTCCATCAATCTATTCAGCCCCGGCAGTGGAGATACCCTAAAAATCCCACGTAGTGAATTCCTGAGCTCACACAAAGATCCCACTTAAATGCTAAAGCAGACAGTCTGGCCCAGTAAGCTGTGACTCTGGGTGCTGCAGCATGATGGACTAAGTCCAATGCCAGTGTAGCCAAGGTTAAACCCAAACCAGCAGAAACTGACACCCAGGTTGATATGGTGCAATTACAACAAAAAGATACAGAGCTAAAAGAACTCCTAGACAAAAAGAATTTAAGAACTATTTAGTTCACCAAAATGACGATGACTTAATCTTTGCTAGCTGAAAAGACATTCAAAATGATGCCCCAATTTTAGTAATACCTGGCTGCTTGAGAAGGGAGCTAGGGCAGTTCACTCACGACCAAGGACACTTCAGGTCAGACAAAATGCTGCATCATTTGGCAACGGTGGGATGGTGGCCAAATATCACCAAAGATGTGGAGAAGTGTGTAAAATCATGTCTCAGTTGTGGAAAACAATGCAAGCACACATGTTAATAGGGGTCCAAAAAATTGTGGGCCCATGGGCACGGCTCCAAATTGATTTTATTGGGCCATTACCCCCAAACAGATAAAGGAAACAAATATGCATAGATAGTGGTCGATTTCTTCTCCAAATGCGTGGAGACTTACGCAACTAAAAATAATACTGCTACAACCACAGCACAGATATTATTAAAGGAAACCTTTTCTAGGTTCAGCCTCCCTGAGGTCATTGACTCAGATTGGAGCCTCATTTTACCAGGGAGATAGTCAAATGCCTCTGCTCGGTGTTTAACATCAAGCAGACGTTCCATATAGTAGGTCACTCCCAGTCCTCAGGACTGAATGAATGTAGTAAAGTCATTAAGTTTGCCCTGAAAAAGATAGTAGCATGATCTGGCAACAACTGAGATATGAAACTGCCGTTGATCTTAATGGCATTAAGGTCAACTGTGGCCTCCCATGGGTGGATCCACCATGAGTGGACACATTATGCACAACCCAGAAAAATGGTGGGTTGAGGAAGTCCCACCAGATAATTATCAGCCAAGGTTCCATGTTGATGAATATATCAGTAAACTATTAGATGAAATAGGCTCCATCCCAGAAAGGGTGGCAACACAACTTAGCTCAAATGCAAAAAATATGGAGACGCATTTGTGAGACTTCCTAAGGCGTAAAGAATGGGAGAATGGGGACCATATCTTCTATAGGTTTTATTCAGATAAAGGATGATGATGAAATGGGTCGGTTCGGTAACAGTATTGAATAAAACAGGGGCTCTCAAACTGGGGGTCAGGACCCCTCAAGAGGTTGTGGGGTTATTATCGCGGGGGTCATGAGCTATCAGCACCCGTGCATGCATGGCTGACAGCCAGAGCCCTTCAGAGCTGGGTGTCTGGAGAGCAGCAGCTGTTCCAGGTGCTCTGAAGGCAGCACCACCCCCAGCAGCAACACAGAAGTAGGGGATGATATGGCATGGAGGGGTGGGTGGCATGGCATGGGTGGTCATCAATTTTGGGGGGATCAT
>NW_027133865.1:0-12694 GCF_026122565.2 Emydura macquarii macquarii | reverse complement strand
GATTCTGTGTGCATTTGAAACAAGGGGAGGTCAGGAAGGTATTACATAACCATCTAAATCTGGCATTTGGCCAGGATGGTAGGATTAACAGTGTTATGGCCTTGTCAGTTAGTCTATGTGATAAGGTCTTTGGGCTTGATTTCCCTCTCACCCTCTGTTATGCTGGCTTAATCTGATTACTCCTGATTTGTATCAGTGTGAGAGAGAATCAGGTGCCTTGATTTCTTCTCCCATCTAGAGAACACATTGGTTTTCAGTTTCTCTAAGACCTTGTCTAGGCAATGAAATGTAACCATGTCTGAACATGGTTTCAGCATTTGTGTTAGCTGAATAGTTTAGGTGTAAGTGGAGAGAAGGACAAATGAGGCTAGATCAACAAAGGCTATGTCATTGGAACAGGGATTTTAACTTGCATTTCCTGCATCTCAGTTGAGTGCCCTAACAACTGGGCAGTAGAGTCATTCTCACTCTTTCTCTGGTCAATGAATATTTAAATATTTATACAAAGTGGAACAGCTTCGACAGGAGAGATTGAGGTATTCTGGGGTGGGTCTCTTTCATAGGCCAACATTTAGGGCACACTTCTGAGAGGAGAGATGTGAGTTCAAATCAGGCAGAGAGGGATTAAAACCTGGGTGTCCTACATCCTGAGTGTAGGTTATAAGTGGGGTGCTGCAGTTGCCATTTTTTGTAAGAAAGTGCTTATGCACCTAACCTCACAAAGGGTTCCTGGCTGTCAATCCTAAATCCATACAGGAACTTCCCTCACAGTAGGCACCTAACTCTCTTTGAGGAGCAGAGTTTAAGTGCTGTTTAGGCCACACCCTCTCCTCAGCATTTCCTATTGTCTTATTTAGGTGGCTCTCTGCTCAGCTTGCTGGCTTTTGTGAATCCAATTCCTAGGTGCCTAACTCTCGCCAGGCATTGCATAGGGAGCAGTGACATTCCGAATGGGGGAGGGGACGGGACCATGCCCCGGGAGCTGGCCAGGCCCAAAGGAGGAAGAGCCACCCCCACCCCTGTCCCCAGGCAGCCAGGGCGTTCTCCCAGCTCCTCTGCCCCTGCACTGGGCTCAAGGAGGGAGCTGCGGGACCAGAGTCCATCACAGCCCCCCTGTACCGCCAGGCAGCCCCCACTACCCACACAGTGGGGGGAGAGCAGAAACGGACCCACAGAGCCCCCTCCCCCACCATGGGGCGCTGCCGACACTGCTGCTGCTGCTGTCGCCGATGGCGAGGGGGAGCAGGGTAGAGCAGGACACAGGCCTGCAGACCCACCCCCGATGGGGCGCTCCCACCAACAGGGGAGGGAGTGGGGGAGAGTAGGACACAGGTCTGCAGACACCCCTCCCCCCACAGGGTGCTGCCGACGGGAGGGGTGCCAACATAAGTATGGCCTCCAGGTGCGGGAGACCCACGGTACACCACTGATAGGGAGAAGGATACCTGTGGATCCCACTAGGCAGCAGGGCACCTAAAGTTGCAATTGCAGTGCTGAGCTTAACTGCCTTTTGTGTTGTTTCAACTAACCATGATTTAAACACTCAGTGTTGAAATACATGCTCCAGTTGCATCAGGCACCCAAGTAAATTAACGGCACACCTTGCCCTTTTATCAGTAGGTAGGCAGAATCCAGGCTGCCTACTACAGCTGCACTGAATGAGTTGTTAGTGAGCCCAGAGATCAGGCTCTGTAGCATAGTACCCCAGATCCTTCTGTGATAACCTCCAGCACAAAGTGGATGATGTACATTTTGATTTTTCCTGTCAAAGGAGGAAAAAAGTGTGATGAGATAAAAGCTACATATGCACAAATTGAACTAAAGTGATCTACATTTCTCCTAGAAAAATAATTAAGGAAATAAAATTCAGTGACTGTTTTTGTTACTTTGAGTACATGGCAGCCTCCACTCAAACCGTCTGGTGGCTTAATATGCAGGAGGAAAAAATACCCATGAAATCTGTAATGGGAAAGGCTGAGATTCTTAGTCTAAATCTATGGCTTAAACTCTATGCATCACTGCAATAAACTTATACAGGAGGAAGAATGTCTACTCATGGCCAAATTCAAGGAGTGCATGCAGTTCCGGTTACCCCGTGCCAGAGAGATGGAGATAATCTGGAGGGAATTCAGAGACAAGCAACAGGGATTGGAGGTTGCTACTTATGAGGAAGGGATGAAAGAATTGAACATAAATACATACAGGGGATGAGGGGTATGCTAACTTTCTACATATCATTTGAATAGGATGAAACTAAACATAGGAGGGGTGTCAGGAAACCTTTCCTAACACTGAGAGCCAGCTGCCTCTTCCTCTTGCAGAGAATTGTTCAGTTGTGTGTAGTGTAGTTATAGGAAGAACCAGAAATTCGAGAGAGACTGATCTTGATACCTTCAGCTTGATTTCTAAACCAAAGACTTTGGAGAAGCAACCCCACTTTTCCATGCCTATCTGCATTGATCTACCCAACCACTTGAGGTTCAGCAATTGAGGGAGCATTTGTGTACTTTGATAGTGGATGAATGCTTATGGAAGTGATGAGCCTCTACATAAATCTAAAGTACCTGTCTGGACTACAACATTGTCTGTATCTATAGCACTTCTTGCAGTCTGATTAATTTGGAATTAGGATTATGGTCCAATAGAGTTATTTAAAATATCCATTGAATGTAGAATTGTGCAATGCTCATGGAATTAATGAAGCACTTGCCTCTTATCAGGAGTAAAAATCATTCTCATATCCATTCAGTATTATCACTCACCTAACTAATTTCTTCTTTCTGGCAGTCCCTATCTTTGCCTTTGTCTTTCCCATGATCTTGGGCACACATTTTCTGCTATAAAGGAAAATTTAGCTCAGTAGCTGTGTTCTGCGTTCTAGTGACAAGCAGATTGTCTTCTTGCTGGCCTGCTAGTTAAATGGTGTGCATACAGTACTTGCTCTTTGGGGTGTTCAAATCCCGGCATGCCTTGCTTTCACACTGTAGGGTAGGAGACAGGGTTCCAATATTTTTAACTAGTAATCTGCATTGCACAATTACATCCTCATCAGTTATAGCTAATGGATGATTTATAGTATTGTCCGCAAAAATAAATGTAAAGCATTTCCTACTGTGACTAACACTGGTTCAGTTCCTCCTGTGTTAGCGCTGTTAGGAGCTCCAGCATACACAGGCTGCTAGATGCTTACAACACTATGTTATCTAACCTTGCTCAGAGCAGGTTTAAGCACCTTGTAAAGGTGTTAAGGCTGTTATGAGCTTTAGAGAAGGATTTTTAATACACCCCCCCTCAAGCTCTGTTTGGGAAACCAGAGCTGCTTTGCGAGGACTGTAGCATATTTAATCATCAGAGCTGCTGTTATGTAACATTAATATGGGACTGAGCCCATTGTGAGAGGGAACGAGACATCTCCTTTACCTACTTTGCTCAGATGGGACCGTGTATGCTACAGTATGCGGCAAGGAGTTAGATTATGCTATCTGTAATAGTCATCACTCTGAAAGTCCCATAAGCATGCACATAATGCATCTGGGGTTGGGGCTGGGGGGCAAGAGTACTAACCCCTAAACAGCCCTGCTTTCTTTGTAGGGCAGCTGGAGCGGGGGGTGCTGGCAGAGCCTCCTCACACAGGGAATGCCATGGAAACTGGCAAAGCCACTCCAGAAGCATGAGACCAGTAGATAGCAACAAAACGCAGCCTAGGCAGAATTGATGGAAAGCATTCTATCCTACATAGGTTTTTAAAACGGCTTACCACCTTAGTATTTGCCCACTTTCCAGTAGTGCATTAAGCAATCTGACTACATATCGGTCATGTTTGGTCTCTCATCCACTCTGCAAAGACGAAACGTGGAGTGGCTTGTTTTGGTAGGGTGCTGGTTTTTCGGTTAAATATACCTGTAGCTATGTGTTTATGTTAGAGACGGCAAGGTCAAAGAAACGCACCTTGCGCACTGAGCAGAAAGAGTGAGATTTATGAGGGTCCTTAGTTGCCGGGGGAGTTCATTGCATAGTCTTGGACCATCCCCGGAGAAGGCTCTGCTCTGCCACACTCGGATCCACTGTAAGAGGTCCATCCCACTGAACGTCCACAGGGCCGAAGCTGTGACCACACCTTGTCCCAGAGCCTCAACCAGTCTGATAGGCCTCGGGGCCCACGCCATGGCTGTGACGCTAAGCACCGCAACTTTGAGCTGCCATGGAACGGGACGCCCATAGCACCATTGCTGTCCCGGATACGCACCGCAGCACTCTGCTCTCCCCTAGCCAGCCTTCCCTGGTGTGGGGCTTGGGCCGGTTCCCGCCCAGGAGCGGCGCGAAAACCCGATCCAGGCCATGATCGGCTGGGGCTCAGCATCAAGGGCACCTCTCGCCAGGGAGCTGGCCGAGACGGGAAGCTCCCGCCGGCGGAGCTGTCCCGTGCTCTGCAGACCGGAGGGAAGAGGAGCCGCGGCCCTCGCAGCCCCGCCCCCGGATCCGCAGTACCTCAGCCCGCCCACTTTCCCGGGTTGCAAATAGGAGAGGGGAACGACTGCAAGATGGCGATTTCCCTCGTCCCTCAGCGCCGCCGCCATCTTGTTTGTAGTTCTGAGACTTGCGAGGCTACGATAGGCTGCGCATGTGCGGGAGCCCCGATTGCCTCGCCGTGCAGTGCGCAGGCGTGCCCAGTTCCGCCAGGGACTTAGAGCCACGGATGCTGCTGCCAGAGCTGGAGCCCCGGGAGCAGCCGTTTAGTCTGCGACACGGGTAAGAGCCGGCAGCCGGGCCGGGCGCGCCGTGGTTAAGTGGGGGCGCGGCTCGCCGCGCCCCACCCCGCCGGCCAGGCAGGGCGCAGGTCCCGACCCCCACGCCGGCTGGGGGTCCTGGCCGGGGGGGATACGAGCAGGAGGCTCTTGCGGGCCCTGGCCTTCAGCTGGGCAGGGCGCTGCTCCCGGCGCTGGGGTCTCCCCGCCCGCGGCCGATGGTCGCTTTGGAGCGGGCTGGGTGGGGGCGACCCAGCGACCCGGCTTCCTAGCCCGCCCCAGGAGCCCCGCACCCGTCAGCCAGGCCCGGCGCGGGGACGGAGTGTCCGTGGAGGGGCAGCCCCGCGTCCCGGGCGTTCTCCGGGCATTGAGGGGAGATGGCTCCATCCTTCCTTCCCCAAGCGGCGCGAAGGCGAAGGGCAGGGACACGATTCCGGAGAAAGGGAGCAACAAATGGGCAGGGCGCTGCCTGGCAGCAGTGCGCTGGGGTTAGATCCCCGCGCAGTCTGTGCTGTCAGGACTGGCCTGCGCTAGGTGCCTACTTGGAACAATTGTCTCCAGTGTGAGAGGTAATTACACCCCCAGCCATAGGTTGATGGAAGAATGCTTTATCTGGGGAGGTGGATTCCTGGTGCTGAGGGGAGAACTGCTTCCTTGGGCATAGGTAGTTTCTGCACCAGAGGTGTCAAAGATATCTGGCCACAAAGGCTATTTAAGACAAAATTGTTCACTTGGCAGGCTACACTGTTAAAGAAAAAAAATTAAAGGGGCAGCCCAATGGCGCAGCTTTCACTTACTCTTTCCATACCTGCTTAATACTTTATTTTATTATTGATGATAAAATGAAAAAAATTAAATATTTTACTTTCAATTGAAATATCTACTATAAAACAGAGTTCAGAGTACATGATGCATTACTACATTTCAACTAAAATTAAAGTATACTGGGTGAAAATGCAAATTAAATTTACCTTTTATGACTTTTGCCCAGAAACCTGACACTTCTCTTGCGCCGGGACGGGCAGAGGTTTCTGCCCAGAAACCTGACTCTTCTCTTGTGCCGGGATGGGCCAGCAGCACTCCAGGAGCGGGAAGTGGTGCATTCCGGCCAGCAGTGCTCAGAGCTGGGGCGGACCAGAGCTCAACACTGGGGTGGGTTGGGCTGGCACTTGGGTGCCATGCGTGCTTGCACTGGTGGTGCTCTGGGGGCTGAGAGCACTCGGGCCAGCAGCGCTCCAGAGGCGGGCCAGTCGGTGGTGCTCCGGGGGCTGGGCCGGAGAGTGTGTGGGCCACAAAAATTAACCTTGCGGGCTGCATGTTTGACACCCCTGATCTACACTGAAATGCTACAGTGGCACCTCTGTGCTGCCATAATATTTTAACTATAGACATACCTCATACTTTAGCAAAAGTATCTTACGATCAGACAAATCCATTGTAATACAGGCTGCTAGTGACTTTCCTCAAACTTCTTGTGCCAGTCTTTGGATTGTTTAATAGTGCTAATTGACTTTTTGGCAGTTTTTTTTCCAATTAACTTCAGCTCCCAAAAGATCTAAGTTTTCAAGCTTCTGGTATTCCAGTTCTCAGGACTTCATCTGCATCAACACTGATTCCTGTAACTTTCAAAAATGAGCAGAAATTCTCCATTAGAAACAGAGTACATTGTAATAGATTCCTTTATCCCTGCTTGAGTTGTAAATAATGGGCTCAGCTAAAAACATCTACTTAAAAATCTCATGACCTCACTCCTGCAAGAGAATAGCTTGTAAACTTGGTAACCTGATACTGGAGATGTTGGCTTCTGCACATCACCCCTGTTGAGTAAGTTGAGGATTCTTCCCCAGGATGCTATGCCTGATCATGGGCTTCATGTTGCATAAAGCCTCTGACCACCTTTTCTTGCTGAAAAGGAGAGAAGCCAGATGTCTCCTCCACACCAACCATACACTGATTGTTTAGACAGGTATGTTCTTTACTACCTCCCCCATGTTCTATTTTTGGGGTGTGCTCCAGCCTGTGCATCTGTTGCTACTCAAGGTTTTCCCAAGTAGCAGAATGAAATTGACATGACAGAACACTGAACAGCAATGCAACTGTCATGTTAATTTCATTCTCTTGCTGATTGGGAGCAAGGATTGGCACTGTCTACAAACTTAGCACAGCCTTGGTGTCTCAGTCCAAAGGGTGTTTTTTTTTTTTTTTTTTTTTTGCAGACAGGAGGTCTAGAAACATTATTTCAAATGAAAGGGTAGTTCCTCACCCTACTCACCACTAAGTGGTTTTCAAGCCCTGGTTTTAGTAAATAAGTTCTTTATATTTAATTTCCATTTTTAAAAAGTATATTACTAAAGCTGTGTTCTCCATCTAGTTTACAGAAGGATGTGATTTATTCATTTAAATCATCCACGGGAAGCTATTGTTTATGTAAGCCTTGGTGGTGCTAGGGAAAATTATGGCATAGATAAACGTTTAGTCATCGGTATATTGATTTTTTTTTCTTGAACACTGACTTTGTTGAAGTTCAGCTGCAAATTAAAAAATATCAAATAACTTTAAAATATTGTGCTGAGAGCCTCTGATAAAGGTAGCAAGGAATTCAGCACATCAGGAGTATTCAAAGTATAAATATAATCATTTTTTGGGAGATGAAAGCAAGATGTTCCTTAAATCAGTGAGGTTTTGTTTAGGAGTGATTGGGTAGAGGAGTTGGTTGTGACAATGTTTTCTTGGTTTGCAGCTTTACTTGGCTCTGTGCCTACATTTACCTGATATTAATGTAAAGCAGAATGAGTTATTCAAAAATATTGTGGTTATTAAATTAACTGCTTCTGGGACCATATTAAACGTTCTCATAAAATTCCATGCTGCGGGAGCCTAATTCTTCGGACCAGACAATCCCATATGCAACACTCACTCACTTCTAATGATGGTTGCGAGCATTCAATTACATGAATAACAAAGACTATCTGACAGTTGGTCTTGTTGCACAGGTTAGGAGGTTGCATTGTTGTGGAAGAAACTTGGGTTCTAGTGCTTGGTCCAGTCTCTCCCTCATCACGTTAGCAGCAGGTCCAAGAGCACTGTATTATTAACCCTACTGAGGGAGTACAATATATGAATCTGAGTCAGAACCTGTAGCAGAGTGACCATGACCCCCTCACTGTGTGGATTAGAAGGGGTTTGAGAAGGTGAGACTGAATGCACCCTGTTTTCACCCCCTACATTACTGTAATATACTTTGCACAAAGTATGCCTTGTAATGTATCATTGGAAAACTCATAATTCACTGGTCAGTAATATCATGGTGAAATGTGTGTGGCATCATTATGTGTAAAATTATGAACCCCCCCCCCCCCCCCCCCAATGGCATTGGTGGGGCATGTTCAAACTCACATAGCAACAATTAGGCAAAACCGATCAACCAGGTCGTAAACAAAGGAATGTGTGTTTACCTCAAATTTACATATAAACTGTAAACAGAGTCCTCTCCCAATGAAAGGGGAAAGGCAAGGGATAAAGGGGATGTGAATTTTGGCAAACAGGAATGGAAAAAAAACAGCATGGGATTTTTCTCAAGGAGACTTCGTGCCTCCTGGCTCTCAGCTGGAAAGAACTTTTACCTAGAAATAACTCTCGAGCTTGCATTTCAGAGGGGCAAATGAGCTACAAAAGTGAGGGGCAGACACCCCCAAGAGATCCCTATCTCTCTGCATCTAAAACTACAAAAGAATCAGCTGTTGGACTTACGGGGTGGGGTTCTGACCAAAAAGGTTCGTCAGTAAGGCTAATAGAAGCATATGGGTAGAGCCCTGCAAATTCACAGATATCTGCCTTATATCCGCGGACTATTTTTTGCAGATTGTGGATCGGCTGCAGATCTCAAAGGCAGGGAAGCAGCTGTCTGCAGCGCATAGCCTTTCAGGCTGCTTCCCCGCCTTTCAGATCTGGGGGTGGGGGTTGGCCGTTGGAGTGGACCGCCAATCAGTTGTTCAGTGCCCCTCTCCCCCACAGGCCGCCAATCAGCTCCCCATGCCAGCTGCTGTTGAGCTATTCCATGGAGCCCCGCCAATCAGCTGTTCAGCAGCTGCCTGGAGGAGATGGCCTCTGTCATGCTGTCTGGAAAGGGGGGGCCCCTGAGGTGTATTCAGGAGCTCTGATTACTCCTTTCTACACCAGTCTCACGTTGGGGGTGTCATGCGGGCTGGCTTGAGTGGGGGGCATTTAGTATATTGTGTGACATCAGTATGGCAGAATCATAATAATCCATGTGGGATAGGCCATGTTAGGTACTGTTAGGAAGGTTATAATGTGCTCAGTACGATAATAATACTTGTGTTCATGTGTGATATGTGAAATGGAAGTTATAGATGTATTTGAGATATCTGTATTTCAAACTGCTCTGCCTGGGCAACACCCCAGAGAGGAAGGCTGCAGAACAATGGCCTGCATAATGGCCCATTAAGGCATTCCCAGGTGCAAGGGGCCCTGAGGAAGAGGCCAGCATCACCACTGAGTCATCAGAACCTGCTTATGTGACTCTGGACTCCATTGCAGGCAGCCTACCTGATGAAGCATCAGGAATGTCCCATGTGACTTTGGACCCCAGGCATACCAGAGGAGTCACCAGTATTGGCCCATGTGACTATGGACTCCATTTTGGGTCTTGTGACTGTCCGCAGGCCGCATGGCCGGGGGAGGGGGTTTATAAGATCAAGCCACAGGATCCATCTTTGTCTTTGCTCCTGTCCAGTCTGCAGACATACACCTATCTCTGGACCAATTCATCTTGCAGCTGAACCGAAGGACTCAGACCCATCCAGGTACTGGATGTGAACCAGAGAGAACTACACAAGCCTGCAAATCCACATTTCTTCCAGAAACCTGAAGTGTATGGACTTTTAATCATTTGTATATCTGTGATTTACTTTAACCCTTTAACATTTCTCTCATGGTTTACTTCTTCCTTTTTACAATAAACCTTTAGTTTAGATACTAAAGGATTGGCTTACAGCGTGGTATTTTAGGTAAGATCCAAACTTATATTGAACTAGTGCTGTGGCTGACCCTTTGGGGTCAGAGGGAACCTTTTAGTAAAGAGCAGAGAGTTCTAGTAACTGGTCTCTTTACTGGACCTGGTGCTGATTTGGGAGCCTGGAGCTGAAATGCAGTAAAGGGGGCTGTGGGCATTCGTGGACTGGCTTCTTGATATCCAGTGAGGGGTAATCAGAAGCAGTTCGTGGCTGGTTGGGAAGCTGGGCTTCAGTGTCACCCACCAGCGTGAGGAGAATCCGCTCTCCTTTTGCAGCCTGCCCTGACCTTGGCATTATCAGTTGGCTACCCTGGGCACGGGTCATATCACAGCCTCCAAACAGCTGATTGGGGGTCCCAGAGTTGTGGGGCTGTGGAGGTGCGGATGCCATAGAAAAGAGAGACTGCAGATGGTGGGTCGGATGTAAATTGATTCATGCAGATTGGAGGCAGATCCACATTTTTGTATCTGTTCAGGGCTCTACATATAGGTAAGAACTTTACCTTAAATCAAGCCTAGTTTGTTGAGTTTTAGAATCAGAAAGCGTTTTATTTTTATTTTTCTTGTAAGCATTTCTAACTGTAATACCTATACTTGAATTCACTTAAAATCCTATCTTCTTTAGTTAATAAACTTGTTTTATTGTTTAATTAAATCCAGTGTGTTTAAGTTAAAAAATTTGGGTAACTTAAAGTGATATACTGTTGTGTGTGGTACCCTTAGAAGGACAACAGACCTAATGTATCTGGGCCATCCAGGAGAGAGAGTGCAGAATACATATTGTAGGGGAATATGCAGGACTGGGAGTGTGTTGGGGTTACCCAGCATATAGTAACCAAAACTAGTGGGAGCCTGGGTGTGGCTGGTGTTTGCTGGCAGGCTGTGGGGATCAGAGGTTCTGGACCAGGGTTATGGCTGCACACAAACATTCGGAGAGTGAATTCCATGCTGGCAGGCTTTCTGAGCAGCTCAGGGGAGAGCCACAACAGCAAAGGCATTGTGAGGCACCCCAGGTACCAGGGCAGGAGGTTACACAGCATCTCACTGGTCTGGATTGCTCCCTGGAAGATCACAGAGGGGGTGGGGGATCATGTTTGGGAAGCACAGTTGGGTTGCAGTAGGGAGTCAGAGGATGGGGGATTAGACTGGGGGAATTTACCATTGTGAGAGAATTGGCGCTTCCCCCTGCTGTCCTCTGGGCACTTGTCTGCTCTGTAGAGACATCCAGCACCCTTTCCTTCACTGAGCTAGGAGCTAAGGGCCCCACTGCTTGAGTGTTCTGTCTGCCCTCCGCCCGATAGGAGTCTGGTGTCTTCCAAATCCAAGAGAGTGCAAATCGTGCAACAGCTTGGTTTATTTGTTTATTTATGTTCTAGTGTGCACAGCTCATGAGCAGAGACTGGTGGGTGATAAAGTACTAGGTCTCAGCACAGAGACACCTGGGAACTTGATTGTTTCTAGGGCAGGCACAGCGGGGAGTGGTGGCAGAGACTGATAGGCTATGAAGCATGACTGAACAAACAGCTGACTGATTACCAAAAATGGATTTCAATAGAGTCATTGAGGGCTCTCCAGAAAACTAGAGCTTGTCTGGTGAACTGGGTTATGGGTTACACTGTACAGGGTTGGGAAACAGGAAGAAGCTTTAGGCTGGGAATAAAATAAGTGTTCATCTTTAAAACTTGCCTATGAGCAGTAACAGAGGCACTGGATCTGGTTGTCTGCAGACTCAAGCAGAGGATATTACATCACTTACACTTGGTTCACATTTAGAAGGCTATCTTTGCAACCATGAGAGCTGGGAGCCCTTTTTTAAATGAAAGTTTAAGTACTACTGAAACTAACAGCTTAGATCTCCACACTTGTCTCTGACAGTACGATTTGTATTCCTCATGGATCTTTGCATGTAAGCTGAGATCATTTTTCATTATTAACAAAAGCTGTTTGAATCATGTTTTCTGTTCACAGGTCACTTTTAAAAATCCTCACGTGGATCTCTAAATAGCTCACATTTAATGTCTGTCAGACATTCTGGCTCTTTCATCTTTTTAGATGGAAAATGTACCTGGACATTTGGATTTCAAAGGGGCTCTGTCAAGTAGGTCCCCAATTAGATTTTTTAAACTAGAACCGAATATTAGAATTTTTCACAACATTATTTTAAAAAGAGACAATTTGGGTTCTTTTTGGGTTTAAACATTCCCCCACTATATCTTTAATCAAAATATTACAGCTAAAGGGTATTGCATGAGAATCTGAAAATGAAATTGACTACACCCAGAATATAATAAATCTGTTTTAATCTCACAAGTGCAAAAAGTACACAATAAAATTGGTGAAAAGTAGACTGTTAAAATTTTCAGTTTTAATGACTGAATATGAATTTTTAATTTTAATTTTATTCAGTGTCCCTTTAAATAATAGCTGTCTTCTAGATTGTCACCATTGTCTGTTTTTAAAACAGTAAAAGCTGAATACTTAGTGAGCTCTGTAGCTTTATTCAGTGCTGACACTATAACTTTCCATAATCTGAGATTATCTTGTTCTAATAATCTGGCAGATTATGGAGAGTATGTTTGTATTGTGTATGCTATGCCTGGGATTGGAGTAGCTCTGGATGTATTTGGGCTGTCTGTAGGACAGTTGTCTTGGCCCAGCGTGATTGTTGTAGTGAAAGAGGCTGGTGAGATGTTTTATCCTGCTGCTGCTTTCACTGCATTATTGGACTGTCATATAATGGAGGCCTTGGTTCATCTTGATGACTCTGTTTTTAACTTGGCAGCTGGAATGCTGTCCAGAGATGTGCTAGATGAGCAAATGGAGACCTGTACAGTGTTCTAAATAAATAAATTAGTGGTCCTTGGCTCCAGCACTGAGTTATTCAAGAACTACAGACACAGGCTCTCTAACTGGATAA
>NW_027133864.1:0-128015 GCF_026122565.2 Emydura macquarii macquarii | reverse complement strand
ATGCTGTACGTTGAACCCATTGCCTCTTGTCCTACTCTATGTGAGAAGAGAGAACAACTTTTCTCCATATTTTTTTATGGTAGCCTTTCAAGAACTTGAAGATTGCTCTCATGTCATCCCCCCACACCCCGTTGTCTCTTCTTTTGCTAACTAAACATACCCAGTTCCTTCTTCCTTTGCTCATATGGCTTGAATTCTGTCCCTTTTTTCATCTTTTTTGCTTGCCTCTGAGTCCTTTACAGTTTCTCTACATCCTCTCTACACATTTGTGACCAAAATTAGACACAGTACTCTAACTGAGGCCTTACTGGTGTCGAGCAGATTCGTATTCTCACCTCCCATGACTTGCATGCTATGCCTTGGTTAATGCAACCTAAATTTGCATTTCCTTGTTTTGCTACAAGAAAAGCAAGAATTGCATTGCTTATTCATGTTGAAGTAGTGATACATCACCATTCCCAGATCTTTCTCAGGAGTGCTGCCGCCAAGCCAGTTATCCAGCATTCTCTAGTTGGGTTTTCTTCCCTAAGTGTAGCACCTTACATTTGTCTTTGTTGAATTTAATTTAGTTGTCTATAGCCCAGTTCTCCTACTTATCAAGATCCCTCTGAGTTTTAGCTCTAAACTCCATGTTGTCAGTCAGGTGTGCGTGTTGGTGTGAATTCCCCTCTGGATGCTTTCTCAGCTTCTGCAGCGAGCTGAATCTCCAGACCTCATTAGCACTGCCCATAAAGAACCACAGACTCAGTTTCATGGTGAAGGTGCTCAGCTAGCTATACTGTAAGTGAGGCACAGTGCTAGCGATGTGCAGGAGCTACAGGTCCATTAGGGTATATACGCTAGTTCCAGGGGACCTGCTCAGTTAATGGTGGGAGTTTCCGTTATCCTCTAGGCCAGACAAAGATTCCCTGCTGGAATCCCTTTCTTATACCCTGATACAAACAAGTTTCACATTGCAGCTCTGACGTCGGCTATTTTTCCATACCTTGCCTCCAAATCAAGCATAACATTTTCATTCATATTCTTTTCTCCAATATTTTCAGCTCGGGGTGTCTCTGTGCTGTCTGTCATGACTGTGTTTGTGCAGTACTGTATTTTGGAGAGAGTTTGCACTACCTCGCTCTATTGCATTTGTGTTCGGGGAGCACTTGTACTGTCTCCCAGGATTGTTTTTCTGCTAGTGCTTAAGGAATATTGTGTTTCTGCTGCCTTTTAGCTCTCAGCACCTAAAGGTCCATGCCTCCAACTCAGCTTCCAAATCTCTGGCTCTCAGGTGTATTTTGGCCTTGTCTGGTATCTGTATTGACAGGAGCTATTCTGCTTCCCTTTCCTTACACTGAGCCTCAGTAGCACTGAGCCCCTTTCAGCAGGAGAACAATAACCTCAGACCCCTCTAACTGTTTCTCTGAGAAAATCCCAGCCATTCTGCATATTGATCCACTATTACCAGGGTTCTTACGTGGGTGGAGAGATGCTCCTGAGTCCAAGGCCTTGTCTACACTTAAAAAATAACTTTACCTAAAATAGGTCATCTTGCAGCCACCGCTGTCATTCCTGGAAGTGGGAAGCAGCTGTCTACAGCAACCCAGGCTTTGGCATTCTTGTCAATTTCACCACTCCAAGAATGACAGTTCCACTGCCAAAGTAAGGGGAAGCAGTGTCCACACTGGAAATGCATCACCCTTACTAAGCCAACAAAAGCCCTACACATCACATCGAGTTGGTTTTATTTTGTCGAAAAAATAGGGCAGTTTTTTCATCTGGGAGTTGATTGCAGTTTGTGCACCACCTCTGTTTTGTCGACCAAAATAGACTTTGGTTGACAAAACTTCCTAGTGTAGACCAGGCCCATCTGAAACTAGAAGGACACATGCGTGTCCCCATGAGAGGAGACAGAATGGTGGTTTTTCACACCCATGAGCGACAAAAGTTTTGCCGACATAAGTGAGTCGATGTTGTACTCTCACAGTTCCATGAACAAACTGAAATACTGAGAGGGATCTAAGGGCTGATCTGCACTCTGAACTTACATCAGTCTAGCTACATCTCTTGGGGTGTGAAAAATCCACTCGTTCAGGCTCTGCTTACACTAAAATATTTTAAAATTCCTTATTGTCCCTATGTCTGCTGTTCCTAGATTTCTTCTTGCTCTCCCCGTATTTGAAAAATGTATAATGAAGTAGCTGAGTGGTTAAGGCAACATAATGCTAGTTGGGTGGGCTCTGCATGCATAGGTTCAAATCCTATTCTCATCAGCTGTTTTCATTTTTCTCGCCTCTATTTCAAGCAACCACTTCCCACTTTTGTGAAGTGACAGGCCAACCCATTTAGCTTCCTAAAATACCCCCCAAAAAGCCCTATATTTCCTTAGTTTGCTTATGTGAAGGTCATATGAGACAGTCTAAAAAGCCCTACTAATGTTGAGATATCTCCCATCTACTGCTTCCCACATTCACAACACTTGTTAACATGTCAAAGAAGCATGTTAGTTTGGTACGACATGATTTTTTATTGACTAATCCATGTTGATTGTTACGTATCACCTTATTATCTTCTAGATGCTTACAAACCAAAAGAAGCCCCAGTGTGGATATAGCTACATCTGCTCATTGGGGGTGGTTTAATTGTGTCGACAGAAGAGCTCTGTTCCATCAGCATACAGTGGTTACATGAGCGATCTTATAGCAGTGCCACTGCATCATACAGCTGTCCCACTGTACACTCTCTAGTGTAGATGTGGCCTTAACAACTTAGATGTCTTCAATTCACCAGGGTCTGATTAAGTAAACCCTAGAATACTTAAGGTATTGGCTGGTGAGACCTCTGAGCCATTAGCAATTATCTCTGAAAACGTATGGAGGAAGGGATAGATTCCAGAAGACTGGAAAAGGCAAATGTAGTACCTAGCTATAAAAAGGGCATGAGGACAACCCAGGGAAATATAGACCAGTCAGCTTAATTTTGGTATCAGAAAAAATAAAGGAGCAAATAATCAGTTTGTAAGTACCTAAAAGATAATAAGGTGATAAGTAACAATCAACATGGATTTGTCAAGAAAATATAATGTCAAAACATGTTAACAAGGTTGTGAATAAAAAAACTAAAAAACATAATTAAAAAAACTAGGGAAATAAAGGGTTTTTCATTTTCTTTAATAAGTGATGTGGGTTGGCATCTTTCTGCACCAAATAGAAAGGCAGCTGCTTTGAATAGATGGGAGATGAATAAATGGAGCAGATTAACCTGGGATTTGAACCTACAGACATTAAGCACCAACATTTAGCAGCTTATTGCTTTAACGTCTCATTTCACTGTTTTCAATATTGGGAACTGAGACAATAGAGGAAATCTAGGTCCAGCCGCGATCGGAACAATAAGGAATTTTTAAATATGCTACTATAAGCAGGGTCTGAATGAGCTCTCTCCTCACATCTAGTGATGAGCTGAAGGAAAACTCTTCAGCAACAAGCCGGGTTTGCATAGAAACACCTACTCTGCCTAGGTGTGCAGCATAATAGAGTGCCTTTGCCAAAATGACCAATTTTGGCTGGTATTGGTGTTACAAATCACTATAGTATCGAGTGCAATACGATGTTGTTATCCTTATTGTATGAGTAAAGGGCAGCAGAACATGCTTAGTCCATCTTCGGTGGGTGAGGTAATGTTTTTATTGCACTGCATATAGCAGATGGAGGGGACTCTAAACTGAACCTTACTCACTAATCAGAGAGCTGGGGTGCAAAATCCCAGGGTAAGGGAGAGAAAGGTAGGGAAAGGTGTTCCTATGTGGTGGTGTGGCTGATGTCTAAAGAGTCCTAGACATGCTTTGACTTTTCCCTCTTCAGTGTTTAAAGACAAAGCTAATTAAACTCAGCTGAAATTTGTTGTTTCTGTTCCATGATTATCAGAGCTGGATTCCTGATCAGCACCTCTCAGAGTTATGTCTTAGACTTAGTGTCTGGACTGTGGTGAAAGGAAAGGCAATGTGGAGGCTGTACTGGCAGTGAGGTTCCCTGCTACCCAGGGAAATCACTAAAAGCTAAAATCAGGGAAGGTCTGAGTTAAGCTGTGGAACCTAGCAATAATGCAGAAGTGCCAGCAGCAAAAAAACCCACTGTAGCAGTGGCAAACAGCCAATTGCAGTTAAGCACAGCAACTGCAGAGACTTTTGAGCTGGGAAGTGAACCTCTGTGAACATGCCTCTGAACTCTGCATCTTCATGAACCAAGGCAACTGTGAGTGAGGTGCAATGGAGAGAAAGGGGTGTGATGTGTTAAAGGGGCATTTGTTTGTCAGACTTTCCCACCACAAGGTGGGAAACTGAGGCAAAGGAGAGCACCCAACGCACTGTGGGGTTGGATTTTGCTTATGGTTACATGATTTTGCATCCCAATGCCACCTCCCAACCCGCTGGCAAAGGCCCCAACAATCCTAGGACAACCCCTTAGTTTGGCCCTTCTCTATGCTGCAACTCCCTCCACCCCCAGATCCCAAAGCAACCCTCTTTCCAGCAGGCTCCTCTGGCAGCCAGAGCTCAGAGAGGAGTTTCCCTGTCTGATTCCCCTCAGTGCCTGTGCAAATGCAGCTCTTTATTTCTGGCTTGTTAGTCTCATGGTGCGTGTCCCTGATGCTCTCCTGCCAACATTGCACTGTCCACACTCTTGCCTTTGTTGGTGAACATTATGTCGTTTTTGTGCCGTGTTTTTTTCACACTCCTGACAAACAAAATCTTACCAATATAAGTGATGGACAACACAAAGCCTAAGTCTTTTATAATAGCAGAGAGAAAGTTTCATGAAAGCCAAACCCAAATGGATCACTTGATCATTACCTGTTCTATTCAGCCAGCCAAGAAGCTTGGGGAAATGTTACAGGCAGCAGAGACCTTGGAAACAAATAAATAACAGCAAACCCATCAACAAGGTGGAAGATAGTTAAAGCAATGGTCTGCTCATCTGGTGCAATACCTGCTGCCCACTTTTATTCTTTTCCCATCTGTCCCCATCAACCATCTCCCTCTTTCAGTTCAGTGATAGCCCTGCACTTATTGCTTTCTTCACACAAAGGACAGGTCGAAACTTAAGCACTGCCCCAATGCATCTGGAAAGTTATAGCATTTCAGTGGAGACTCTACCTACATTGATGGGAGGTTTCCCTGTCTGTTTAGGTACTCCATCTCCACAGGTGATGATGATGGGAGAAGCCCTCCTGTTGACGTAGCCCTATCTACACCAGGGGTTAGGTCAGGATAACTGCTTTCCTTGGGGGGGGGGGGGGCAGAATTTTGTTACATCCCTGAGAAAAGTAGTTATACTGAAATATTCTGTCTGAGGTCCATTTCCTGTGGGGAGGGGAGGGAGAGATAACTGCTGGGTGATCTCCCACCTCCATTCAGCTAGTGTCCTGTGCTATACTGGAGCCTGCTCTACTGGAGTATCCACAGTTATTTACTGACAAATAAAATTTGCAGAATTTAAAACTACAGTGTGTAGAATTTTTAATTTTTTGGGCACAGAAGTCCCTCAGGAGATCTAGGGGAAGCAGCTCACCAGGTTTAGAAGCCCCATGCCAGGTGCACCAGGTTTGGCAAGCAGGCTCAGCCTATCAGGATCTAAGTGTGGAGGTGTCACCGTGACTCAGTGGGTCACAGCTTAGGATACCAGATGCAGGACTAAAGCACTGAGACATGGGGCAGCATCACCCAAGAGTTCTGGTTATTCTCCCAGAAGTTATACCAGGCCAGCAACAAAAGTAAAGTTCTGTCTCACCACACTCCTTAACCAGAAGTCAGAAAAACAGCCTCCTGAGATATCCCAGCTCTTGTTTAACCACACACATACTAGACGTTATGAGTGGTCATTTAAAACCAACTTAATCAATAAAAGAGTTCTTCCAATCCCAAGAGATCAGCCACACAGCCAAGCCCATACCTAACTCAGACTCCAGGTTCCCAGCTCCAATTGGACATGCAGCACATCTACAGGGATGGTGTAAATAGCACAGGGTGGCCTGTTCAGGGTCTTTCTCTCAGACACAGCACTGCTGGTAGAAGTGTTCATGCCATGAATGACTTCACGGTGCTTTGGCATGATGCCCACACACCCTATGGCAATGCAGGGGTGATTCCAACCCCAGCTCTGATGCAGGGAGAACAGGAGTTAGTTTCACATGTGTATTTTTGAAGCTTTTATCTGGGGCACCTGCTCTGTGGGAGGGATCCCAGAAGCTCAGGTCTGGAACAGGGCTCCTGAATTAGGGGGTGGCTATATGGTTTCCAGCACTTTGATGTCTCAGATACTCTCTCTCTCCCAAAGCCTCAGGCCTGTATCTTCAGGGACGCTCCTGCACTGCCTCAGCTCTTCTCACACTCTATAGAGAGGAGGAGCAGCCAGGTTTAAGGCCAAGCTATGAGACATGGAGCCTAGGTAAGTGGCAGAGATATTGGAAGCTGAGAGTTTTCCAGAGACCTTAGGGACCTAGTGTGAGTTAGTATGCAAGACACTTATATGAAAGGTGGAGAGTGGAGTTCTTCAGGATTGAGAGTGTCTTAGGGATTTGTACAGATGTAGTGCCCTGTCAAGAAATTGTGGCTAAAACACTTATCACCCTGTGAGCAGAATTTGAACCTGCAAGGGAAAACCCCTAGTGGATTGCAAATCTGACACTATAAGCATTCAGCCATCACAGTTGTGGGAAATTTGAAGAGCCAACACCAGAGAAACTGGTAAATAATCACAATGCCCAGGCTTAAATCATATGAAATACAGCATTCAAACAGCTCACATGGCCCCTAAAGCACTAGGGGAATTTGCAGTTTTTTCTCTTTGTTTTGCCATGTGCAATAGCACAGAGAGCACTTTTCAAAGTCTCCCCTCCCACAACTGGGAAAGGGAAAGGGTTTTCAGGTTCTAGCTTGAGTTGAATGAGGACGTCTGGACCATGGGGCCATGCTCTGCCCTTTTGCTAAAGGAACCAGTGGTGGACAGAACAAGGTTAAGAAAAATGTTTTTGGAGTCAATAATTTCTCCCCAGGCATAGCAGCAGGAGACTGCTGCAAGAAATGTCTCACAAGAAAAGCTAGTGCATTGGTGGTTCAGTAGCAGAGTCTTACATACAGCATGGGAAGCTTGGGTTTGTTCTATGGCTAATAGAGGGCTGAGCTTTATTGCCTCAAAATTTCAGTAGAAAAATTCAGATCCAAACTGTGTGTGGTGGGTGTTTCTTTGATTTTGATTTGGTTTGGTTTGTTTTTTTCATTTTAAACGTTTTAATAATTTCCTGGAGAAATAATTTCCTGGAGAAATTTCCTGGAGAAATTGGAGAATGCCAAGTAAAAGTAAGAAAAGTTAAAGATCTGCCTGGAAGTCTCCCCAGTGGCAGGGTAGGGTTGGAGTTTTTCGTTGAGGGACGGAGTTTAGGGCATAAATGAATATCTTTTGCTGCAGCTCAGGGAGAGGTTTTGCATTTTCATTTTTACAAAGTGACAACCTCCCCCCCCCCCCGCCAAGCTTCCCACCTGCTTCTGCTGCCCCATGTCAGACCTCACTGTTATACCCCAGCATATGACATACAGCCTCCTGCTGACAAAGCCCCTGTAAATGAGAGACAATCTCCCCTAGTCTGCCCCTTCTGTCAGCTGATCCCTCAACTCCCCCCAAGAGCAACCCTCACCTAGCTTCATCTTCCAACAGCCAGGAATGGCCAGGGACACACTCTGTCAACAGAAGGAGTGAGGTGTGCATACACACAAGTTATTTAATAACTATGTAAGTTAGGCTGCCATCATTCTGCAGTATAGACATCACCTTAGTGTTTCACTTTGTGCATTGGGATGTGAGGGTAAAACATCTGCCCAGAAATACAACAATTGAGTTTCCCAAATTTAATATCTCTGCACTTTCCAGAAAGCCACAAAACTCAGTTCAGTTCTTTTAGAAGAGGGAAAATTCCAAGCGCACTAATATATATGGCTGATTAAATAATATTTAGGGTTTATTTAATATAATAGAAAAAATAAATATGGATTCCTGTAAATAACACCATAAGGTGAAATAAGAACAGAGACAATCCTTGTGGATACTTTTGTCAAAAGATCCTCAAAATATTAGTAATTCCCATGCCACCTGTGTGATGTTCCTGTGTTGCAATATGGACTGGTGAAATTCTTTGTCATCCCTATCCCCCACTCCTGGAGCCCATCTTACTCTGTTCTTCTGTCAGAATCCCCCACTCCTGGACTGTTGACGCATAACCTCCAGCAAGCAAGTTGCTCCTAAGAAAGCGAGTGAGTGCTTCTAGCCAGCCACTCTTTCAATCATGCAACAGAATGACCCCAGCCATCACCCCCGTCCTAGGTGCCAGGATCTTCCATCTTGTAATGTTCAGTAAAGCCCACTGAACAATGTAAGCTCATGTAGGTTCATGAATTTGACAAAGACATTGATATGCACCAGCCTTGTTACTCCAAGTGGAGTCTCCAACACACTTCACACCAAACACACTGCTTCAGATAAAACAAACCAACCAATTTATTAACTACAGAAGGATTTTAAGTGATTATAAGTCAAAACATAAGAAGTCAGATTTGGTCACGAGAAAACAAAGCAAAACACATTCTAAACAAAGCTTAACACTTTCAGCAACCTTATAAACTTAAGTGATTCTCTCCACAGGTTGGCTGGTTTCCCTTCAGCCAGGTTCTCCCTTTTGGTCAGCACTTCAATTGCTTGGTGGTGTTTGAGATGGAGGTGGAAGATAGAGGGCATGGTAAACGTCTTCCATTTTCAAATCATTCCTTCTCCCCTCTATGGCTTTGCCCCGCCCCTCAAGGTCAGGTGACATACAATGTCCTTGTATGGTTTCATCCATGTCTTGAGTCAGTGAATATCATTTTACCATGGTGACAAGCTAGCCAAGGGAAGGGGGCTGGCTTACTCAAGAGTCCCATTGAATATTTGTTGATGCTCAGTCCAGTCCTTTATTATTGGAAAGGTGAACTAGCTTTGTCCTATATAAGCCTTGACGAGGTGTGAAGCTCCCCTCTGCTCCTGGAGGGTTTTTCCTGGATATGTTATATGCCATGAAGACACATTTTAGGGAATATTACATAGTGAAATGTCATAAACATACACATGACATTGCAACAAACATATTACTATAACAATACTGCTCAGTATGTCATGATTATTCCAAAAACATCTTATATGACATAGTTTGCATTAAACAACACACAATTACACTATAACAGAGGACATGGCAGTGCAGAGCAACACACCCTATGCAACACAGATCCACCCTCCCCAAGCTCTACAAGACCCAACTCATCAACCTGAACACTCCTACACCCCTACCATTCATCTCTGGCCAATTGAGGGGTGTATTTAGCCTTCCATCCTGGTGATCACCCTTTCGAAATGCTGAAGAAACACCAACACCACTAATGGCAACATCAGCAAAGTGATTTTGGCCCAATCGATCAAACAACAGGGCTGTCTGCAAAGGCAGGCATCCAGCCCAGCTGCATAACTAAACAAATATTCACCACAAATCCCTTCCCACACGGCTCTGGGCATGACCAGCTTTCTGGAGAAAACAACTCCTATGTTGCTAAAGTCAGAAAGGGTTGCTGGCAAAAGACAGGCTCCCACATCATTTCAGAGAGAAAAGTAAAGTCTCTGATCTCCCACTATTTTTAGACAATCAGGACCCACCAAGACTTGAACTCAGATTGGAGAGCTCAAAGACCTGAGGGCTGACCTTCACACCAATGGATGAACTGGTAACAAGCTTTTCTCTGCACACTTCTGACAGAGAGGACTTTGTAGGGGCAAGTTTATGCCTCCCTCATTCAAGGCCTCCATCTCCTATTTGCCCACCCCCTTCATTTTCTCAGTGACTCCACAGAAAGGGCTTTGTTCCAGACCCAGAGGCCTAATTTTTCCAGATTCTGAGGCCACTCAGCATTTTCCAGAAGTTACTCTTTCAATCCCATGCACTCAAGGGCCTCCCATGGAAGCTCCAAGTCCTGAAGAGAAAACTAAAGCCTTGGAGAACTGCACAGAATCATGTTTTACAGCTCCTAGAGCAGGAAACCACCAGAGACAATAACTGCCTTACTTGAACGTTCAGTTTAAAAGTCTGATGCTTTACCGACTGAGTTAACTAGGTTCACAAAAAAAGCTTATAACATTGGTACAGAAGAGAAGTTATGCACAGAAAAGGAAGCAGGAAACAGGACAGGAAATCTGAATCTCTTTCTCTTCCCTGACCTATCCCAGGACTGATCCTCCCTCCAGGATACTGAGGCCTTTGCCAACCGTAAGGAGGTAGTGAAGCCACAAAGCTTGCCCTGGGAGAAGAGTGGGACCCTGCAGGGTCTGGCTCACTGAAAGGGTCCAGCCAGAGAATCTTCCAAAGCTGCGGTCATAGTACCAGTCTTGGGGCTCCGTGACATGAGCCATCCCTGAGTGTATCCATTGGTGCCACTCCAGTTCCCCTCCCCAGCTATCCCCATGGCTCCATAGCCCCCGCTGCCACCACACACATTGCAGCATTCCCCAGCCATCCTGCTCCCCAACCCCAGTTACCCCCACACGCCTTTGTTCCCACTCCTCCATTACGGAATTTCACTTCCCTCGTCTCCGGTCAGCTGCTATACTATGGGTGACATAGCCTTCCACCATGGGGGGAGGTCCTACCCCAACTCCCTGAGCCCATTCCAGACCCTGCCAAGTCTGTGACCTCAGGCCCAGGAAATCCATACCTCAGCTTTCCACCAGGTTTTGGTGGTCTCCACAGGGTAGTAGCAGGAATCACGGTACTGGTACCAACTAGTGGGAAAGCAACCCTGGGCACATGGGAAGCAGTAGACATCAAAGAACACTATAGGGAAGGAAATGAAGCATGAGGCAAGGGTTGCAGGGTCTTAGGGTCCAGGATCTCTGAGCCCCACTGAAAACCCCACCCCTCCAGGAATGGGAACCACAAATCCTGAATTAAGAGCCCTTCTCAGCCCCCCACAACTGACCTCCATTTACCAGGCTTCTTGACCAGACTACATCCCCCATGATGCACTGCAGCCAAAGACACATCTCAGAGAACTCAAAAAGATGAAAACTTTCTGCTGAAAAAACCTAAGAAATTTGTATTGGAAAACCACAAACATGTGAGTCACAAACTCCTGAGAACTGTAAGGTTTGGGAAAAAAAACCAAAGCTGATATTTTGGGAGTTTCCAGCCCCAAATATGACAGTTTGGAGAATTTCTGGACCCCTGTTTAACAGTTTTTGGCTGAAAATCTGACAATTTCAGGAAATTTTATACCCCCATATTTGATGTTTTTGATCCAAATTCGATAGTTTTCTGGCAATTTTCCCAATGTGGTTTCTGGGATTAAAACCAAACTTTAGCAAAGCTTTTGATACGGTCTCCCACAGTATTCTTATCAGCAAGTTAAAGAAGTATGGGTTGGATGAATGGACTATAAAATGGATAGAGAACTGGCTAGAGCATAGGGCTCAATGAGTAATGATCAATGGCTCCATGTCTAGCTGGCAGCCGGTCACAAGCAGAGTGCCCCAGGGATCAGTCCTGGGGCGGTTTTGTTCAACATCTTCATTAATGATCTGGAAGATGGGGTAGATGGCACCCTCAGCAAGTTTGCAGATGACCCTAAGCTAGGGGCAGTGGTAGATACACTGGAAGGTAGGGATAGGATACAGAGTGATCTAGACAAATTAGAGATTTGGGCCAAAATAAATCTGATGAGGTTAAACAAAGACAAGGGCAGAGTTCTGCAATTAGGATGGAAGAATCCCATGCACAGCTACAGATTGCGGACCGATGAGATACGCAGCAGTCCTGTAGAAAAGGACCTGAGGGTAACACTGGATAAGAAGCTGGATATGAGTCAGCAGTGTCCCCTGGTTGCCAAGAAGACTAACAGCATATTGGGATGCATCCAGAACTGGGTCAAGTAACCCCTCTATGAACTCGTCTCCGTACCCTCTCTCCATTAAACACACTTTCACACTACACAAAAGCTTCCAGAGTGCCGACTGACACATCATAGGAGTCTATAGGGATTCTAACTGTCAGCCCTGCGGGGGGGTGAGGAAATGACTCTTCCAGAAGTGGGTCGAGTAACCGCTCTATGAACTCGTCTCTGTGCCCTTTCTCCATTAAACACACTTTCACACTACACAAAAGCTTCCAGAGTGCCGACTGACACATCATGGGAGTCTATGGGGGTTCTAACTGTCAGCCCTGAGGGGGGGTCAGGAAATGACCCATCCAGAAGTGGGTCGAGTAATCCCTCTATGAACTCATCTCTGTTCCCCCCTTTCCATTAAACACACTTTCACCCTTCACAGAAGTTTCGACAGTGCCGACTGACACATCATGGGAGTCAATGCGGGTTCTAACTATCAGCCCTGAGGGCGGGGATCAGGAAATGACCCATCCAGAAGTGGATCGAGTTACCCCTCTATGAACTCCTCTCTGTGCCCTCTCTCCAATGAACACACTTTCACCCTCCACAGAAGCTTCCAGAGTGCCGACTGACACATCATGGGAGTCTATGGGGGTTTTAACTGTCAGTCCTGCGGGGAGGGTGAGGAAATGACTCATCCAGAAGTGGGTCAAGTAACCGCTCTATGAACTCGTCTCTGTGCCCTTTCTCCATTAAACACACTTTCACACTACACAAAAGCTTCCAGAGGCCGACTGACACATCATGGGAGTCTATGGGGGATCTAACTGTCAGCCCTGAGGGGGGGTCAGGAAATGACCCATCCAGAAGTGGGTCGAGTAATCCCTCTATGAACTCATCTCTGTTCCCCCCCTTCCATTAAACACACTTTCACCCTTCACAGAAGTTTCGACAGAGCGGACTGACACATCATGGAAGTTAGTGCGGGTTCTAACTATCAGCCCTGAGGAGGGGATCAGGAAATGACCCATCCCGAGGTGGGTCGAGTAACCCCTCTACGAACTCGTCTCTGTGTCCTCTCTACATTGAACACACTTTCACCAGCCAAAGAAGCTTCCTGAGTGCCAACTGACACATCATGGGAGTCTATGGGGGCTCTAAGTGTCAGCCCCGAGGGGGGGTCATGAAATGCCCCATCCAGAAATGGGTCGAATAACCCCTCTTCGAACTCGTCTCTGTGTTCTCTCTACATTGAACACACTTTCACCCTCCACAGAACTTCCAGAGTGCCAACTGACACATCATGGGAGTCTTTGGGGGTTCTAAGTGTCAGCCCTGAGGGGGGGGTCAGGAAATGAACCATCCCGAAGTGGGTACAGTATCCACTCTACGATCTCGTCTCTGTGTCCTCTCTACATTGAACACACTTTCACCCTCCACACAGGCTTCCAGAGTGATGATGGGCACATCACGAGAGTCTATGGGGGTTCTAAGTGTTAGGCTGAGGGTGGGGTCAGGAAATGACCCATCCCGAAGTGGGTCGTGTATCCACTCTACGAACTCGTCTCTGTGTCCTCTCTACATTTAACACACTTTCACCCTCCACAGAAGCTTCCAGAGTGCCAACTGACACATCATGGGAGTCTATGGGGGTTCTAAGTGTCAGCGCTGTGGGGGAAATCAGGAAATGACCCATCCCGAAATGGGTCGAGAAACCCCACTACGAAGTCGTCTCTGTGTCCTCTCTACATTGAGCACACTTTCACCCTCCACAGAAGCTTCCAGAGTGCCGATTGACACATCATGGGAGTCTATGGGGGTTCTAAGTGTTAGGCTGAGGGTGGGGTCAGGAAATGACCCATCCCGAAGTGGGTCGTGTATCCACTCTACGAACTCGTCTCTGTGTCCTCTCTACATTGAACACACTTTCACCCTCCACAGAAGCTTCCAGAGTGCCAACTGATACATCATGGGCGTCTATGGGGGTTCTGAGTGTCAGCGCTGTGCGGGGAATCAGGAAATGACCCATCCCGAAGTCGGTCGAGTAACCCCTCTACGAACTCGTCTCTGTGTCCTCTCTAAATTGAACACACTTTCACCCGCCAAAGAAGCTTCCAGTGTGCCGACTAACACATCATGTGAGTCTACGTGGGCTCTAAGGGTCAGCCCTGAGGGGCGGTCATGAAATGACCCATCCAGAAACGGGTCGAATAACCCCTCTTCGAACTCGTCTCTGTGTTCTCTCTACATTGAACACACTTTCACCCGCCAAAGAAGCTTCCAGAGTGCCGATTGACACATCATGGGAGTCTACGGTGGTTCTAAGTGTTTGGCCTGAGGGTGGGGTCAGGAAATGACCCATCCCGAAGTGGGTCGAGTATCCACTCTACGAACTCGTCTCTGTGTCCTCTCTACATTGAGCACACTTTCACCCCCCACAGAAGCTTCCAGAGTGCCAACTGACACATCATGGGAGTCTATGGGGGTTCTAAGTGTCAGCGCTGTGGAGGAAATCAGGAAATGACCCATCCCGAAGTGGGTAGAGTAACCCCTCTACGAGTAGTCTCTGTGTCCTCTCTACATTGAGCACACTTTCACCGTACAGAGAAGCTTCCAGAGTGCCGATTGACACATCATGGGCGTCTATGGGGGTTCTAAGTGTCAGCCCTGTGCGGGGAATCAGGAAATGACCCATCCCGAAGTGGGTCGAGTATCCACTCTACGATCTCGTCTCTGTGTCCTCTCTACATTGAACACCCTTTCACCCTCCACAGAAGCTTCCAGAGTGCCGATTGACACATCATGGGATTCTATGGTGGTTCTAAATGTCAGCGCTGTGGGGGGATCAGGAAATGACGCTTCCCAAAGTGGGTAGAGTATCCACTCTAAGAACTCGTCTCTGTGTCCTCTCTACATTGAACGCACTTTCACCCTCCACAGAATTTTCCAGAATGCCAACTGACACATCATGGGAATCTATGGGGGTTCTAAGTGTTAGGCCTGTGGGTGGGGTCAGGAAATGACCCATCCCGAAGTGGGTCGAGTATCCACTCTACGAACTCTTCTCTGTGCCCTCTCTCCATTGAACACATGTTCACCCTCCACAGAAGCTTCCAGAATGATGATTGACACATCAGGAGAGTCTATTGGGGTTCTAAGTGTTAGGCCTGAGAGGGGGGTCAGGAAATGACCCAGCCAGAAGTGGGTCAAGTAACCCTCTACGAACTCGTTTCTGTGTCCTCTCTACATTGAACACACGTTCACCCTCCACAGAAGCTTTCAGAGTGCCAACTGACACATCATGGGAGTCTATGGGGGTTCTAATTGTCAGCCCTGGGGGGGGTTAGGAACTGACCCATCCCGAAGTTGGTCGTGTATCCACTCTACGATCTCGTCTCTGTGTCCTCTCTACATTGAACACCCTTTCACCCTCCACAGAAGCTTCCAGAGTGATGATTGGCACATCAGGAGAGTCTATGGGGGTTCTAAGTGTTAGCCTGAGAGGGGGGTCAGGAAATGACCCATCCAGAAGTGGGTCAAGTAACTCCTCTACGAAGTCTCTGTGCCCTCTCTCCTTTGAACACACTTTCACCCTCCACAGAAGCTTCCAGAGTGCAGAATGACACATCAGGAGAGTCTATGGGGGTTCTAAGTCTTACGCCTGAGAGGGGGGGTCAGGAAATGACCCATCCAGAAGTGCGTCAAGTAACTCCTCTACTAACGCGTTTCTGTGTCCTCTCTACATTGAACACACTATCACCCTCCACAGAAGCTTTCAGAGTGCCAACTGACATATCATGGGATTCTATGGGGGTTCTAAGTGTCAGCAATGTGGGGGGATCGGGAAATGACCCATTCCGAAAGGGTCGAGTAACCCCGCTACGAAGTCGTCTCTGTGTCCTCTCTACATTGAACACAGTTTCACCCTCCACAGAAGCTTCCAGAGTGCCAACTGACACATCATGGGAGTCTATGGGGGTTCTAAGTGTCAGCCCTCGGGGGGGGGGGTCAGGAAATGACCCATCCCGAAGTGGGTCAAGTAACCCCTCGACGAAGTCATTTCTGTGTCCTCTCTCCATTGAACACACTTTCACCCTCCACAGAAGCTTCCAGAGTGATGATTGACACATCATGGGAGTCTATGGGGGTTCTAAGTGTCAGTGCTGTGGGGGAAATCAGGAAATGACCCATCCCGAAGTGGGTCGAGTAACCCCTCTACGAGTAGTCTCTGTGTCCTCTCTACACTGAGCACACTTTTACCCTCCACAGAAGCTTCCAGAGTGCCGATTGACACATCATGGGAGTCTATGGGGGTTCTAAGTGTTAGGCCTGTGGGTGGGGTCAGGAAATGACCCATCCCGAAGTAGGTCAAGTAACCCCTCTACGAACTCTTCTCTGTGCCCTCTCTCCATTGAACACATGTTCACCCTCCTCAGAAGCTTCCAGAGTGATGGTTGGCACATCAGGAGAGTCTATGGGGGTTCTAAGTGTCAGCCCTGAGGGGGGGGGTCAGGAAATGACCGATCCCGAAGTGGGTCGAGTATCCACCCTACGAACTCGTCTCTGTGTCCTCTCTCATTTAACACACTTTCACCCTCCACAGAAGCTTCCAGAGTGCCAACTGACACATCATGGGAGTATATGGGGTTTCTAAGTCTTAGGCCTGTGGGTGGTGTCAGGAAATGACCCATCCCGAAGTGGGTCGAGTATCCACTCTACGAACTCTTCTCTGTGCCCTCTCTCCATTGAACACATGTTCACACTCCACAGAAGCTTCCAGAGTGATGATTGGCACATCAGGAGAGTCTATTGGGGTTCTAAGTGTTACGCCTGAGAGGGGGGGTCAGGAAATGACCCATCCAGAAGTGGGTCAAGTAACTCCTCTACGAACGCGTTTCTGTGTCCTCTCTACATTGAACACACTTTCACCCTCCACAGAAGCTTTCAGAGTGCCAACTGACACATCATGGGAGTCTATGGGGGTTCTAAGTGTCAGCGCTGTGGGGGGATCGGGAAATGACCCATTCCGAAGTAGGTCGAGTAACCCCGCTACGAAGTCGTCTCTGTGTCCTCTCTACATTGAACACACTTTCACCCTCCACAGAAGCTTCCAGAGTGCCAACTGACACATCATGGTAGTCTATGGGGCTTCTAAGTGTCAGCCCTAAAGGGGGGGGTCAGGAAATGACCCATCGAGAAGTGCGTCAAGTAACCCCTCGACGAAGTCTTCTCTGTGCCCTCTCTCCATTGAACACACTTTCACCCTCCTCAGAAGCTTCCAGAGTGATGGTTGGCACATCAGGAAAGTCTATGGGGGTTCTAAGTGTCAGCCCTAAAGGTGGGGTCAGGAAATGACCCATCCCGAAGTGGGTCGATTATCCACACTACGAACTCGTCTCTGTGTCCTCTCTACATTGAACATACTTTCACCCTCCACAGAAGCTTCCAGAGTGCCAACTGACACATCATGGGAGTCTATGGGGGTTCTAAGTGTTAGGCCTGTGGGTGGGGTCAGGAAATGACCCATCCCGAAGTGGGTCGAGTATCCACTCTACGAACTCTTCTCTGTGCCCTCTCTCCATTGAACACATGTTCACCCTCCACAGAAACTTCCAGAGTGATGATTGGCACATCAGGAGAGTCTATTGGGGTTCTAAGTGTTAGGCCTGAGAGGGGGGGTCAGGAAATGACCCAGCCAGAAGTGGGTCAAGTAACTCCTCTACGAACGCGTTTCTGTGCCCTCTCTCCTTTGAACACACTTTCACCCTCCACAGAAGCTTCCAGAGTGCCGATCGACACATCATGGGAGTCTATGGGGGTTCTAAGTGTCAGCCCTGAGGGGGGGGTCAGGAAATGACCCATCCCGAAGTGGGTCCAGTATCTACTCTACGATCTCGTCTCTGTGTCCTCTCTACATTTAACACACTTTCACCCTCCACAGAAGCTTCCACAGTGCCAACTGACACATCATGGGAGTCTATGGGGGTTCTAAGTGTCAGCGCTGTGGGGGAAATCAGGAAATGACCCATCCCGAAGTGGGTCGAGTAACCCCTCTACGAGTAGTCTCTGTGTCCTCTCTACACTGAGCACACTTTCACCCTCCACAGAAGCTTCCAGAGTGCAGAATGACACATCAGGAGAGTCTATGGGGGTTCTAAGTGTTATGCCTGAGATGGGGGGTCAGGAAATGACCCATCCAGAAGTGCGTCAAGTAACTCCTCTACGAACGCGTTTCTGTGTCCTCTCTACATTGAACACACTTTCACCCTCCACAGAAGCTTTCAGAGTGCCAACTGACATATCATGGGATTCTATGGGGGTTCTAAGTGTCAGCAATGTGGGGGGATCGGGAAATGACCCATTCCGAAGTGGGTCGAGTAACCCCGCTACGAAGTCGTCTCTGTGTCCTCTCTACATTGAACACAGTTTCACCCTCCACAGAAGCTTCCAGAGTGCCAACTGACACATCATGGGAGCCTATGGGGGTTCTAAGTGTCAGCCCTCGGGGGGGGGTGTCAGGAAATGACCCATCCAGAAGTGGGTCAAGTAACCCCTCGACGAAGTCTTCTCTGTGCCCTCTCTCCATTGAACACACTTTCACCCTCCACAGAAGCTTCCAGAGTGATGGTTGGCACATCAGGAGAGTCTATGGGGGTTCTAAGTGTCAGCCCTGAGAGGGGGGGTCAGGAAATGACCCATCCCGAAGTGGGTCGAGTATCCACTCTACGAACTCGTCTCTGTGTCCTCTCTACATTGAACACACTTTCACCCTCCACAGAGGCTTCCAGAGTGATGATTGGCACATCAGGAGAGTCTATGGCGGTTCTAAGTGTCAGCCCTGAGGGTGGGGTCAGGAAATGACCCATCCCGAAGTGGGTCGAGTATCCACCCTACGAAGTCATTTCTGTGTCCTCTCTACATTTAACACACTTTCACCCTCCACAGAAGCTTCCAGAGTGTCAACTGACACATCATGGAAGTCTATGGGGGTTCTAAGTGTCAGCCCTGAGGGGGGGTCAGGAATTGACCCATCCCGAAGTGGGTCCAGTATGCACTCTACGATCTCGTCTCTATGTCCTCTCTACATTGAACACACTTTCACCCTCCACAGAGGCTTCCAGAGTGATGATTGGCACATCAGGAGAGTCTATGGGGGTTCTAAGTGTTAGGCCTGAGGGTGGGGTCAGGAAATGACCCATCCCGATGTGGGTCGAGTAACCCCTCTACGAAGTCGTCTCTGTGTCCTCTCTACATTGAGCACAATTTCACCCTCCACAGAAGCTTCCAGAGTGCCGATTGACACATCATGGGATTCTATGGGGGTTCTAAGTGTCAGCGCTGTGGGGGGTCGGGAAATGACCCATTCCGAAATAGGTCGAGTAACCGCGCTACGAAGTCGTCTCTGTGTCCTCTCTACATTGAACACACTTTCACCCTCCACAGAAGCTTCCAGAGTGCCAACTGACACATCATGGGAGTCTATGGGGGTTCTAAGTGTCAGCCCTCGGGGGGGGGGTCAGGAAATGACCCATCCCGAAGTGGGTCGAGTATCCACCCTACGAACTCGTCTCTGTGTCCTCTCTACATTTAACACACTTTCACCCTCCACAGAAGCTTCCAGAGTGCCAACTGACACATCATGGGAGTCTATGGGGGTTCTAAGTGTTAGGCCTGTGGGTGGGGTCAGGAAATGACCCATCCCGAAGTGGGTCGAGTATCCACTCTACGAACTCTTCTCTGTGCCCTCTCTCCATTGAACACATGTTCACACTCCACAGAAGCTTCCAGAGTGATGATTGGCACATCAGGAGAGTCTATTGGGGTTCTAAGTGTTAGGCCTGAGAGGGGGGGTCAGGAAATGACCCAGCCAGAAGTGGGTCAAGTAACTCCTCTACGAACGCGTTTCTCTGCCCTCTCTCCTTTGAACACACTTTCACCCTCCACAGAAGCTTCCAGACTGCCGAATGACACATCAGGAGAGTCTATGGGGGTTCTAAGTGTTACGCCTGAGAGGGGGGTCAGGAAATGACCCATCCAGAAGTGGGTCAAGTAACTCCTCTACGAACGCGTTTCTGTGTCCTCTCTACATTGAACACACTTTCACCCTCCACAGAAGCTTTCAGAGTGCCAACTGACACATCATGGGAGTCTATGGGGGTTCTAAGTGTCAGCGCTGTGGGGGGATCGGGAAATGACCCATTCCGAAGTAGGTCGAGTAACCCCGCTACGAAGTCGTCTCTGTGTCCTCTCTACATTGAACACACTTTCACCCTCCACAGAAGCTTCCAGAGTGCCAACTGACACATCATGGGAGTCTATGGGGGTTCTAATTGTCAGCCCTGGGGGCGGGGTTAGGAAATGACCCATCCCGAAGTGGGTCGAGTATCCACCCTACGAACTCGTCTCTGTGTCCTCTCTACATTTAACACACTTTCACCCTCCACAGAAGCTTCCAGAGTGCCAACTGACACATCATGGGAGTCTATGGGGGTTCTAAGTGTTAGGCCTGTGGGTGGTGTCAGGAAATGACCCATCCCGAAGTGGGTCGAGTATCCACTCTACGAACTCTTCTCTGTGCCCTCTCTCCATTGAACACATGTTCACACTCCACAGAAGCTTCCAGAGTGATGATTGGCACATCAGGAGAGTCTATTGGGGTTCTAAGTGTTAGGCCTGAGAGGGGGGGTCAGGAAATGACCCAGCCAGAAGTGGGTCAAGTAACTCCTCTACGAACGCGTTTCTCTGCCCTCTCTCCTTTGAACACACTTTCACCCTCCACAGAAGCTTCCAGACTGCCGAATGACACATCAGGAGAGTCTATGGGGGTTCTAAGTGTTACGCCTGAGAGGGGGGGTCAGGAAATGACCCATCCAGATTGGTCTATTAACTCCTCTACGAACGCGTTTCTGTGCCCTCTCTCCTTTGAACACACTTTCACCCTCCACAGAAGCTTTCAGAGTGCCAACTGACACATCATGGGAGTCTATGGGGGTTCTAAGTGTCAGCGCTGGGGGGGGATCGGGAAATGACCCATTCCGAAGTAGGTCGAGTAACCCCGCTACGAAATCGTATCTGTGTCCTCTCTACATTAAACACACTTTCACCCTCCACAGAAGCTTCCAGAGTGCCAACTGACACATCATGGGAGTCTATGGGGGTTCTAAGTGTCAGCCCTCGGGGGGGGGGGTCAGGAAACGACCCATCGAGAAGTGCGTCAAGTAACCCCTCGACGAAGTCTTCTCTGTGCCCTCTCTCCATTGAACACACTTTCACCCTCCTCAGAAGCTTCCAGAGTGATGGTTGGCACATCAGGAAAGTCTATGGGGGTTCTAAGTGTCAGCCCTGAGGGTGGGGGTCAGGAAATGACCCATCCCGAAGTGGGTCGATTATCCACACTACGAACTCGTCTCTGTGTCCTCTCTACATTGAACATACTTTCACCCTCCACAGAAGCTTCCAGAGTGTCGATTCACACATAATGGGAGTCTATGGGGATTCTAAGTGTCAGGCCTGTGCTGGGGGTCAGGAAATGACCCTTCCAGAAATGGGTCAAGTAACCCCTTTACGAACTCTTCTCTGTGCCCTCTCTTCATTGAACACACTTACACCCTCCACAGAAGCTTCCAGAGTGCCAACTGACACATCATGGAAGTCTATGGGGGTTCTAAGTGTCAGCCCTGACGGGGGGTCAGGAAATGACCCATCCCGAAGTGGGTCCATTATGCACTCTACGATCTCGTCTCTGTGTCCTCTCTACATTGAACACACTTTCACCCTCCACAGAGGCTTCCAGAGTGATGATTGGCACATCAGGAGAGTCTATGGGGGTTCTAAGTGTCAGGCCTGAGGGGGGGGGCAGGAAATGACCCATCCCGAAGTGGGTCGAGTAACCCCGCTACGAAGTCGTCTCTGTGTCCTCTCTACATTGAGCACAATTTCACCCTCCACAAAAGCTTCCAGAGTGCCGATTGACACATCATGGGAGTCTATGGGGTGCTAAGTGTCAGGCCTGAGGAAGGGGCAGGAAATGACCCATCCCAAAGTGGGTCGAGTATCCACTCTACGAACTCGTCTCTGTGTCCTCTCTACATTGAACACACTTTCACCCTCCACACAGGCTTCCAGAGTGATGATTGGCACATCAGGAGAGTCTATGGGGGTTCTAAGTGTTAGGCCTGAGGGTGGGTTCAGGAAATGACCCATCCCGAAGTGGGTCGACTATCCACTCTACGAACTCTTCTCTGTGCCCTCTCTCCATTGAACACATGTTCACCCTCCACAGAAGCTTCCAGAGTCATGATTGGCACATCAGGAGAGTCAATGGGGGTTCGAAGTGTCAGGCCTGAGGGGGGGGTCAGGAAAAAACCCATCCCGAAGTGGGTCGAGTAACCCCGCTACGAAGTCGTCTCTGTGTCCTCTCTACATTGAACACACTTTCACCCTCCACAGAAGCTTTCAGAGTGCCATTTGACACATCATGGGAGTCTATGGGGGTTCTAAGTGTCATCCCGGAGAGGAGGTCAGGAAATGACCCATCCAGAAGTGGGTCGAGTAACCCATCTACAAAATCGTCTCTGTGCCCTCTCTCCTTTGAACACACTTTCACCCTCCACAGAAGCTTCCAGAGTGCCGATTGACACATCATGGGAGTCTACGGGAGTTCTAAGTGTTAGGCCTGATGGTGGGGTCAGGAAATGACCCATCCCGAAGTGGGTCGAGTATCCAATCTACGAAGTCGTCTCTGTGTCCTCTCTACATTGAACACACTTTCACCCTCCACAGAAGATCCAGAGTGCCAAATGACACATCATGGGAGTCTATGGGGGTTCTAAGTGTCAGGCCTGAGGTGGGGGTCAGGTAATGACCCTTCCAGAGGTTGGTAAAGGAACCCCTCTACGAACTCTTCTCTGTGTCCTCTCTACATTGAACACACTTGCACCCTCCACAGAAGCTTCCAGAGTGCCGATTGACACATCATGGGAGTCTATGGGGGTTCTAAGTGTCAGGCCTGAGGGGGGGTCAGGAAATGACCCATCCAGAAGTGGGTCGAGTAACTCCTCTAGGAAAGCATTTCTGTGTCCTCTCTCCTTTGAACACACTTTCACCCTCCACAGAAGCTTCCAGAGTGCAGATTGACACATCATGGGAATATATGGGGGTTCTAAGTGTCAGGCCTGAGGTGGGGGTCAGGTAATGACCCTTCCAGAGGTGTGTAAAGCAACCCCTCTACGAACTCTTCTCTGTGTCCTCTATACATTGAACACACTTTCACCCTCCAAAGAAGCTTCCAGAGTGCCGATTGACACATCATGGGAGTCTATGGGGGTTCTAAGTGTCAGGCCTGAGGGGAGGTCAGGAAATGACCCATCCAGAAGTGGGTCGAGTATCCACTCTACTAACTCGTCTCTGTGTCCTGTCTACATTGAACACACTTTCACCCTCCACAGAAGCTTCCAGAGTGATGAATGGCACATCAGAAGAGTCTATGGGGGTTCTAAGTGTCAGGCCTGAGGTTGGGGTCAGGAAATGACCCATCCCGAACTGGGTCGAGTATTCACTCTACGAACTCGTCTCTGTGTCCTCTCTACATTTAACACACTTTCAACCTCCACAGAAGCTTCCAGAGTGCCAACTGACACATCCTGGGAGTCTATGGCGTTTCTAAGTGTCAGCGCTGTGGGGGGAATCAGGAAATGACCCATCCCGAAGTGGGTCGAGTAACCCCGCTACGAAGTCGTCTCTGTGTCCTCTCTACATTGAACACACTTTCACCCTCCACAGAAGCTTTCAGAGTGCCATTTGACGTATCGTGGGAGTCTATGGGGGTTCTAAGTGTCAGCCCTGAGGGGGGGGGGCCGGAAATGACCCATCCAGAAGTGGGTCAAGTAACCCCTCGACGAAGTCTTCTCTGTGCCCTCTCTCCATTGAACACACTTTCACCCTCCATAGAATTTCCAGAGTTCCGATTCACACATCATGGGAGTCTATGGGGGTTCTCAGTGTCAGGCCTGTGGTGGGGGTCAGGAAATGACCCTTCCAGAAGTGGGTCAAGTAACCCCTCTACGAACTATTCTCTGTGCCCTCTCTCATTGAACACACTTACACCCTCCACAGAAGCTTCCAGAGTGCCGATTGACACATCATGGGAGTCTATGGGGGTGCTAAGTGTCAGGCCTGAGGAAGGGGCAGGAAATGACCCATCCCGAAGTGGGTCGAGTATCCACTCTACGAACTTGTCTCTGTGTCCTCTCTACATTGAACACACTTTCACCCTCCACAGAAGCTTCCAGAGTGCCGATTGACACATCATGGGAGTCTATGGGGGTTCTAAGTGTCAGGCCTGAGGGGGGTCAGGAAATGACCCATCCAGAAGTGGGTCGAGTAACTCCTCTACGAAAGCATTTCTGTGTCCTCTCTCCTTGAACACACTTTCACCCTCCACAGAAGCTTCCAGAGTGCCGATTGACACATCATGGGAATCTATGGGGGTTCTAAATGTCAGCGCTGGGGGCGGGGTCAGGAAATGACCCATCCCGAAGTGGGTCGAGTATCCACTCTACGAACTCGTCTCTGTGTCCTCTCTACATTGAACACACTTTCACCCTCCACAGAAGCTTCCAGAGTGCCCATTGACACATCATGGGAGTCTATGGGGGTTCTAAGTGTCAGGCCTGCGGGGTGGGTCAGGAAATGACCCATCCCGAAGTGCGTCGAGTATCCACTCTACGAACTCGTCTCTGTGTCCTCTCTACATTGAACACACTTTCACCCTCCACAGAAGCTTCCAGAGTGCCGATTGACACATCAGGAGAGTCTATGGGGGTTCTAAGTGTCAGGCCTGAGGGGGGTCAGGAAATGACCCATCCCGAAGTGGGTCGAGTATCCACTCTACGAACTCGTCTCTGTGTCCTCTCTACATTGAACACACTTTCACCCTCCACAGAAGCTTCCAGAGTGCCAATTGACACATCATGGGAGTCTATGGGGTTCTAAGTGTCAGGCCTGAGGAGGGGTCAGGAAATGACCCATCCCGAAGTGGGTCGAGTAACCCTCTACGAACTCGTCTCTGTGTCCTCTCTTCATTGAACACCCTTTCACGTTCCACGGAAGCTTCCAGAGTGCCGATTGACACATCATGGGAGTCTAAGGGGGTTCTAAGTGTCATTCCGGAGGGGACGTCAGGAAATGACCCATTCAGAAGTGGGTCTAGTATCCACTCTACGAAATCGTGTCTGTGTCCTCTCTACATTGAGCACACTTTCACCCTCCACAGAAGCTTCCAGAGTGCCGATTGACACATCATGGGAGTCTATGGGGGTTCTAAGTGTCAGGCCTGAGGGGGGGTCAGGAAATGACCCATCCCGAAGTGGGTCGAGTATCCACTCTACGATCACGTCTCTGTGTCCTCTCTACATTGAACACACTTTCACCCTCCACAGAAGCTTCCAGAGTGCCAACTGACACATCATGGGAGTCTATGGGGGTTCTAAGTGTCATCCCGGAGAGGAGGTCAGGAAATGACCCATCCAGAAGTGGGTCTAGTAACCCTCTACGAACTCGTCTCTGTGGCCTCTCTCCTTTGAACACCCTTTCACCCTCCACAGAAGCTTCCAGAGTGCCGATTGACACATCATGGGAGTCAATGGGAGTTCTAAGTATCAGGCCTGAGGGGGGGTCAGGAAATGACCCATCCCGAAGTGGGTCGAGTATCCACTCTACGAACTCGTCTCTGTGTCCTCTCTACATTGAACACACTTTCACCCTCCACAGAAGCTTCCAGAGTGCCCAACTGACACATCATGGGAGTCTATGGGGGTTCTAAGTGTCAGGCCTGAGGGGGGTCAGGAAATGACCCATCCCGAAGTGGTCGAATATCCCCTCTACGAACTCGTCTCTGTGTCCTCTCTACATTGAACACTCTTTAACCTTTCACAGAAGCTTCCAGAGTGTTGAATGACACATCAGGAGAGTCTATGGGGGTTCTAACTGTCAGGCCTGAGGGGGGTCAGGAAATGACCCATCCAGAAGTGGGTCGAGTAACTCCTCTACGAACTCGTCTTCTGTGTCCTTCATTGAACACACTTTCACCCTCCACAGAAGCTTCCAGAGTGCCGATTGACACATCATGGGAGTCTATGGGGGTTCTAAGTGTCAGGCCTGAGGGGGGGTCAGGAAATGACCCATCCCGAAGTGGGTCGAGTATCCACTCTACGAACTCGTCTCTGTGTCCTCTATACATTGAACACACTTTCACCCTCCAAAGAAGCTTCCAGAGTGCCGATTGACACATCATGGGAGTCTATGGGGGTTCTAAGTGTCAGGCCTGAGGGGAAGTCAGGAAATGACCCATCCAGAGGTGGGTCGAGTATCCACTCTACTAACTCGTCTCTGTGTCCTGTCTACATTGAACACACTTTCACCCTCCACAGAGGCTTCCAGAGTGATGAATGGCACATCAGAAGAGTCTATGGGCGTTCTAAGTGTTAGGCCTGAGGTTGGGGTCAGGAAATGACCCATCCCGAACTGGGTCGAGTATCCACTCTACGAACTCGTCTCTGTGTCCTCTCTACATTGAACACACTTTCACCCTCCACAGAAGCTTCCAGAGTGCCAACTGACACATCATGGAAGTCTATGGGGGTTTCTAAGTGTCAGCGCTGTGGGGGGAGGGGGGGTCAGGATATGACCCATCCCGAAGTGGGTCGAGTAACCACTCTACGAACTCGTCTCTGTGTCCTCTCTCCATTGAAGACACTTTCACCCTCCACAGAAGTTTCCAGAGTGCCATTTGACACATCATGGGAGTCTATGGGGGTTCTAAGTGTCAGCCCTGAGGGGAGGTCAGGAAATGACCCATCCAGAAGTGGGTCAAGTAACCCCTCTACGAAGTCTTCTCTGTGCCCTCTCTCCATTGAACACACTTTCACCCTCCATAGAATTTCCAGAGTTCCGATTCACACATCATGGGAGTCTATGGGGGTTCTCAGTGTCAGGCCTGTGGTGGGGGTCAGGAAATGACCCTTCCAGAAGTGGGTCAAGTAACCCCTCTACGAACTATTCTCTGTGCCCTCTCTCCATTGAACACACTTACACCCTCCACAGAAGCTTCCAGAGTGCCGATTGACACATCATGGGAGTCTATGGGGGTGCTAAGTGTCAGGCCTGAGGAAGGGGCAGGAAATGACCCATCCCGAAGTGGGTCGAGTATCCACTCTACGAACTCGTCTCTGTGTCCTCTCTACATTGAACACACTTTCACCCTCCACAGAAGCTTCCAGAGTGCCGATTGACACATCATGGGAGTCTTGGGGGGTGCTAAGTGTCCGGCCTGCGGGTGGGGTCAGGAAATGACCCATCCCGAAGTGGGTCGAGTATCCACTCTACGAACTCGTCTCTGTGTCCTCTCTACATTGAACACACTTTCACCCTCCACAGAAGCTTCCAGAGTGCGATTGACACATCATGGGAGTCTATGGGGGTTCTAAGTGTCAGGCCTGAGGGGGGTCAGGAAATGACCCATCCAGAAGTGGGTCGAGTAACTCCTCTACGAAAGCATTTCTGTGTCCTCTCTCCTTGAACACACTTTCACCCTCCACAGAAGCTTCCAGAGTGCCGATTGACACATCATGGGAGTCTATGGGGGTTCTAAGTGTCAGGCCTGAGGGGGGGTCAGGAAATGACCCATCCCGAAGTGGGTCGTAGTAACCCACTCTACGAACTCGTCTCTGTGTCCTCTCTACATTGAACACACTTTCACCCTCCATAGAAGCTTCCAGAGTGCCCATTGACACATCATGGGAGTCTATGGGGGTTCTAAGTGTCAGGCCTGAGGGGAAGTCAGGAAATGACCCATCCCGAAGTGGGTCGAGTATCCACTCTACGAACTCGTCTCTGTGTCCTCTCTACATTGAACACACTTTCACCCTCCACAGAAGCTTCCAGAGTGCCGAACTGACACATCATGGGAGTCTATGGGGTTCTAAGTGTCAGGCCTGAGGGTTGGGTCAGGAAATGACCCATCCCGAAGTGCGTCGAGTATCCACTCTACGAACTCGTCTCTGTGTCCTCTCTACATTGAACACACTTTCACCCTCCACAGAAGCTTCCAGAGTGCCAACTGACACATCATGGGAGTCTATGGGGGTTCTAAGTGTCAGGCCTGATGGGTGGGTCAGGAAATGACCCATCCCGAAGTGGGTCGAGTATCCACTCTACGAACTCGTCTCTGTGTCCTCTCTACATTGAACACACTTTCACCCTCCACAGAAGTTTCCAGAGTGCCGCTTGACACATCATGGGAGTCTATGGGGGTTCTAAGTGTCAGCCCTGAGAGGAGGTCAGGAAATGACCCATCCCGAAGTTAGTCGTGTAACCCCTCTACGAAATCGTCTCTTCATTGAACACACTTTCACCCTCCACAGAAGCTTCCAGAGTGCCGATTGACACATTGGGGAGAGTCTATGGGGGTTCTAAGTGTCAGCCCTGAGAGGGGGGGTCAGGAAATGACCCATCCCGAAGTGGGTCGAGTATCCACTCTACGAACTCGTCTCTGTGTCCTCTCTACATTGAACACACTTTCACCCTCCATAGAATTTCCAGAGTTCCGATTCACACATCATGGGAGTCTATGGGGGTTCTAAGTGTCATCCCTGAGGGGGGGTCAGGAAATGACCCATCCCGAAGTGGGTCGAGTAACCCTCTACGATCTCGTCTCTGTGTCCTCTCTCCATTGAACACACTTACACCCTCCACAGAAGCTTCCAGAGTGCCGATTGACACATCATGGGAGTCTATGGGGGTTCTAAGTGTCAGGCCTGAGGGGTGGGTCAGGAAATGACCCATCCCGAAGTGGGTCGAGTATTCACTCTACGAACTCGTCTCTGTGTCCTCTCTACATTGAACACACTTTCACCCTCCACAGAAGCTTCCAGAGTGCCCATTGATACATCATGGGAGTGTATAGGGGTTCTAAGTGTCATCCCTGAGAGGAGGTTCTAAGTGTCATCCCTGAGAGGAGGTCAGGAAATGACCCATCCCGAAGTGGGTCGAGTATCCACTCTACGAACTCGTCTCTGTGTCATTGAACACACTTTCACTCTCCACAGAAGTTTCCAGAGTGCCGATTGACACATCATGGGAGTCTATGGGGGTTCTAAGTGTCAGGCCTGATGGGTGGGTCGAGTATTCACTCTACGAACTCGTCTCTGTGTCCTCTCTACATTGAACACACTTTCACCCTCCACAGAAGCTTCCAGAGTGCCGCTTGACACATCATGGGAGTCTATAGGGGTTCTAAGTGTCAGCGCTGAGAGGAGGTCAGGAAATGACCCATCCCGAAGTGGGTCGAGTATCCACTCTACGAACTCGTCTGTTCATTGAACACCCTTTCACGCTCCACAGAAGCTTCCAGAGTGCCGATTGACACATCATGGGAGTCTATGGGGGTTCTTAGTGTCATCCCTGAGAGAAGGTCAGGAAATGACCCATCCAGATGTGGGTCTAGTAACTCCTATACGAACGCGTTTCTGTGCCCTCTCTCCTTTGAACACACTTTCACCCTCCATAGAAGCTTCCAGAGTGCCGATTGACACATCATGGGAGTCTATGGGGGTTCTAAGTGTCAGGCCTGAGGGGTGTGTCAGGAAATGACCCATCCCGAAGTGGGTCGAGTATCCACTCTACGATCTCGTCTCTGTGTCCTCTCTACATTGAACACACTTTCACCCTCCATAGAAGCTTCCAGAGTGCCCATTGACACATCATGGGAGTCTATAGGGGTTCTCATTGTCAGCGCTGAGAGGAGGTCAGGAAATGACCCATCCCGAAGTGGGTCGAGTATCCACTCTACGAACTCGTCTCTGTGTCCTCTCTACATTGAACACACTTTTACTCTCCACAGAAGCTTCCAGAGTGCCGATTGACACATCATGGGAGTCTATGGGGGTTCTAAGTGTCAGGCCTGAGAGGAGGTCAGGAAATGACCCATCCCGAAGTGGGTCGTGTAACCCCTCTACGAACTCGTCTCTGTCATTGAACACACTTTCACGCTCCACAGAAGTTTCCAGAGTGCCCTTGACACATCATGGGAGTCTATGGGGGTTCTAAGTGTCATCCCTGAGAGGAGGTCAGGAAATGACCCATCCCGAAGTGCGTCGAATATCCACTCTACGAACTCGTCTCTGTGTCCTCTCTACATTGAACACACTTTCACCCTCCACAGAAGTTTCCAGAGTGCCGCTTGACACATCATGGGAGTCTATGGGAGTTCTAAGTGTTAGGCCTGAGGGTGGGGTCAGGAAATGACCCATCCCGAAGTGGGTCCAGTATCCACTCTACGATCTCGTCTCTGTGTCCTCTCTACATTGAACACACTTTCACCCTCCACAGAAGCTTTCAGAGTGCCAACTGACACATCATGGGAGTCTAAGGGGGTTCTAAGTGTCATCCCGAGAGGAGGTCAGGAAATGACCCATCCAGAAGTGGGTCTAGTAACTCCTCTACGAACGCGTTTCTGTGCCCTCTCTCCTTTGAACACACTTTCACCCTCCATAGAAGCTTCCAGAGTGCCCATTGACACATCATGGGAGTCTATGGGGGTTCTAAGTGTCAGGCCTGAGGGTTGTGTCAGGAAATGACCCATCCCGAAGTGGGTCGAGTATCCACTCTACGAACTCGTCTGTTCATTGAACACCCTTTCACGCTCCACAGAAGCTTCCAGAGTGCCGATTGACACATCATGGGAATCTATGGGGGTTCTAAGTGTCAGGCCTGAGGGGTCCAGGAAATGACCCATCCCGAAGTGGGTCGAGTATCCACTCTACGAACTCGTCTCTGTGTCCTCTCTACATTGAACACACTTTCACCCTCCACAGAAGCTTCCAGAGTGCCCATTGATACATCATGGGAGTGTATAGGGGTTCTAAGTGTCATCCCTGAGAGGAGGTCAGGAAATGACCCATCCCGAAGTGCGTCGAATATCCACTCTACGAACTCGTCTCTGTGTCCTCTCTACATTGAACACACTTTCACCCTCCACAGAAGTTTCCAGAGTGCCGCTTGACACATCATGGGAGTCTATGGGGGTTCTAAGTGTCAGGCCTGAGGGGTGGGTCAGGAAATGACCCATCCCGAAGTGGGTCGAGTATCCACTCTACGAACTCGTCTCTGTGTCCTCTCTACATTGAACACACTTTCACCCTCCACAGAAGCTTCCAGAGTGCCAACTGACACATCATGGGAGTCTATGGGGGTTCTAAGTGTCGGCGCTGAGAGGAGGTCAGGAAATGACCCATCCCGAAGTGGATCGTGTAACCTACGAACTCGTCTCTGTGTCCTCTCTACATTGAACACACTTTCACCCTCCACAGAAGCTTCCAGAGTGCCGATTGACACATCATGGGAGTCTATGGGGGTTCTAAGTGTCAGCGCCTGAGAGGAGGTCAGGAAATGACCCATCCCGAAGTGGGTCGAGTATCCACTCTACGAACTCGTCTCTGTCCTCTCTACATTGAACACACTTTCACCCTCCACAGAAGCTTCCAGAGTGCCGATTGACACATCATGGGAGTCTATGGGGGTTCTAAGTGTCAGGCCTGAGAGGAGGGTCAGGAAATGACCCATCCCGAATTGGGTCGAGTATCCACTCCACGAACTCGTCTCTGTGTCCTCTCTACATTGAACACACTTTCACCCTCCACAGAAGCTTCCAGAGTGCCGCTTGACACATCATGGGAGTCTATGGGGGTTCTAAGTGTCAGCGCTGAGAGGAGGTCAGGAAATGACCCATCCCGAAGTGGGTCGAGTATCCACTCTACGATCACGTCTCTGTGTCCTCTCTACATTGAACACACTTTCACCCTCCACAGAAGCTTTCAGAGTGCCAACTGACACATCATGGGAGTCTAAGGGGGTTCTAAGTGTCATCCCGGAGAGGAGGTCAGGAAATGACCCATCCAGATGTGGGTCTAGTAACTCCTCTACGAACTCGTCTCTGTGTCCTCTCTACATTGAACACACTTTCACCCTCCACAGAAGCTTCCAGAGTGCCCATTGATACATCATGGGAGTGTATAGGGGTTCTAAGTGTCAGGCCTGAGGGGTGTGTCAGGAAATGACCCATCCCGAAGTGGGTCGAGTATCCACTCTACGAACTCGTCTCTGTGTCCTCTCTACATTGAACACACTTTCACCCTCCACAGAAGCTTCCAGAGTGCCCATTGATACATCATGGGAGTGTATAGGGGTTCTAAGTGTCATCCCTGAGAGGAGGTCAGGAAATGACCCATCCCGAAGTGCGTCGAATATCCACTCTACGAACTCTCTGTGTCCTCTCTACATTGAACACACTTTCACCCTCCACAGAAGCTTCCAGAGTGCCCATTGATACATCATGGGAGTGTATAGGGGTTCTAAGTGTCATCCCTGAGAGGAGGTCAGGAAATGACCCATCCCGAAGTTGGTCGTGTAACCCCTCTACGAAATCGTCTCTTCATTGAACACACTTTCACCCTCCACAGAACCTTCCAGAGTGCCAACTGACACATCATGGGATTCTATGGTGGTTCTAAATGTCAGCGCTGGGGGGGGGGGGGGGGGTCAGGAAATGACCCATCCCGAAGTGGGTCGAGTATCCACTCTACGAACTCGTCTGTTCATTGAACACCCTTTCACGCTCCACAGAAGCTTCCAGAGTGCCGATTGACACATCATGGGAATCTATGGGGGTTCTAAGTGTCAGGCCTGAGGGGTAGGTCAGGAAATGACCCATCCCGAAGTGGGTCGAGTATCCACTCTACGAACTCGTCTCTGTGTCCTCTCTACATTGAACACCCTTTCACTCTCCACAGAAGCTTCCAGAGTGCCAACTGATACATCATGGGAGTGTATAGGGGTTCTAAGTGTCAGGCCTGAGGGGTGTGTCAGGAAATGACCCATCCCGAAGTGGGTCGAGTATCCACTCTACGAACTCGTCTCTGTGTCCTCTCTACATTGAACACACTTTCACCCTCCACAGAAGCTTTCAGAGTGCCAACTGACACATCATGGGAGTCTAAGGGGGTTCTAAGTGTCATCCCGGAGAGGAGGTCAGGAAATGACCCATTCAGAAGTGGGTCTAGTAACTCCTCTACGAACGCGTTTCTGTGCCCTCTCTCCATTGAACACACTTTCACCCTCCACAGAAGCTTCCAGAGTGCCGATTGACACATCATGGGAGTCTATGGGGGTTCTAAGTGTCAGGCCCGAGGGGAGGTCAGGAAATGACCCATCCCGAAGTGGGTCGAGTATCCACTCTACGAACTCGTCTCTGTGTCCTCTCTACATTGAACACACTTTCACCCTCCACAGAAGCTTCCAGAGTGCCCATTGATACATCATGGGAGTGTATAGGGGTTCTAAGTGTCATCCCTGAGAGGAGGTCAGGAAATGACCCATCCCGAAGTGCGTCGAATATCCACTCTACGAACTCGTCTCTGTGTCCTCTCTACATTGAACACACTTTCACCCTCCACAGAAGTTTCCAGAGTGCCGCTTGACACATCATGGGAGTCTATGGGAGTTCTAAGTGTTAGGCCTGAGGGTGGGTCAGGAAATGACCCATCCCGAAGTGGGTCCAGTATCCACTCTACGATCACGTCTCTGTGTCCTCTCTACATTGAACACACTTTCACCCTCCACAGAAGCTTTCAGAGTGCCAACTGACACATCATGGGAGTCTAAGGGGGTTCTAAGTGTCATCCCGGAGAGGAGGTCAGGAAATGACCCATCCAGATGTGGGTCTAGTAACTCCTCTACGAACGCGTTTCTGTGCCCTCTCTCCTTTGAACACACTTTCACCCTCCATAGAAGCTTCCAGAGTGCCGATTGACACATCATGGGAGTCTATGGGGGTTCTAAGTGTCAGGCCTGAGGGGGGGGTCAGGAAATGACCCATCCCGAAGTGGGTCGAGTATCCACTCTACGAACTCGTCTCTGTGTCCTCTCTACATTGAACACACTTTCACCCTCCACAGAAGCTTCCAGAGTGCCGATTGACACATCATGGGAGTCTATGGTGGTTCTAGGTGTCAGGCCAGATGCCTGGGTCAGGAAATGACCCATCCCGAAGTGGGTCGAGTATTCACTCTACGAACTCGTCTCTGTGTCCTCTCTACATTGAACACACTTTCACCCTCCACAGAAGCTTCCAGAGTGCCGCTTGACACATCATGGGAGTCTATGGGGGTTCTAAGTGTCAGGCCTGAGAGGAGGTCAGGAAATGACCCATCCCGAAGTGGGTCGAGTATCCACTCTACGAACTCGTCTCTTCATTGAACACACTTTCACCCTCCACAGAAGCTTCCAGAGTGCCGATTGACACATCATGGGAGTCTATGGGGGTTCTAAGTGTCAGGCCTGAGAGGGGTCAGGAAATGACCCATCCCGAAGTGCGTCGAATATCCACTCTACGAAATCGTCTCTGTCTCCTCTCTACATTGAATACACTTTCACCCTCCACAGAAGCTTCCAGAGTACCGACTGACACATCATGGGAGTCTATGGGGGTTCTAAGTGTCATCCCGGAGAGGAGGTCAGGAAATGACCCATCCCGAAGTGGGTCTAGTAACCCTCTACGAACTCGTCTGTGTGTCCTCTCTCCATTGAACACACTTTCACCCTCCATAGAAGCTTCCAGAGTGCCCATTGACACATCATGGGAGTCTATGGGGGTTCTAAGTGTCAGGCCTGAGGGTTGTGTCAGGAAATGACCCATCCCGAAGTGGGTCGAGTATCCACTCTACGAACTCGTCTCTGTGTCCTCTCTACATTGAACACACTTTCACCCTCCACAGAAGCTTCCAGAGTGCCCATTGATACATCATGGGAGTCTATAGGGGTTCTAAGTGTCATCCCTGAGAGGAGGTCAGGAAATGACCCATCCCGAAGTTGGTCGTGTAACCCCTCTACGAAATCGTCTCTTCATTGAACACACTTTCACCCTCCACAGAACCTTCCAGAGTGCCAACTGACACATCATGGGATTCTATGGTGGTTCTAAATGTCAGCGCTGGGGGGGGGGGTCAGGAAATGACCCATCCCGAAGTGGGTCGAGTATCCACTCTACGAACTCGTCTGTTCATTGAACACCCTTTCACGCTCCACAGAAGCTTCCAGAGTGCCGATTGACACATCATGGGAGTCTATGGGGGTTCTAAGTGTCAGGCCTGAGGGGTGGTCAGGAAATGACCCATCCCGAAGTGGGTCGAGTATCCACTCTACGAACTCGTCTCTGTGTCCTCTCTACATTGAACACACTTTCACCCTCCACAGAAGTTTCCAGAGTGCCGCTTGACACATCATGGGAGTCTATGGGAGTTCTAAGTGTTAGGCCTGAGGGTGGGTCAGGAAATGACCCATCCCGAAGTGGGTCCAGTATCCACTCTACGAACTCGTCTCTGTGTCCTCTCTACATTGAACACACTTTCACCCTCCACAGAAGCTTTCAGAGTGCCAACTGACACATCATGGGAGTCTAAGGGGGTTCTAAGTGTCATCCCGGAGAGGAGGTCAGGAAATGACCCATTCAGAAGTGGGTCTAGTAACTCCTCTACGAACGCGTTTCTGTGCCCTCTCTCCTTTGAACACACTTTCACCCTCCACAGAAGCTTCCAGAGTGCCGATTGACACATCATGGGAGTCTATGGGGGTTCTAAGTGTCAGGCCTGAGGGGGGTCAGGAAATGACCCATCCCGAAGTGGGTCGAGTATCCACTCTACGAACTCGTCTCTGTGTCCTCTCTACATTGAACACACTTTCACCCTCCACAGAAGCTTCCAGAGTGCCGCTTGACACATCACTATACATCATGGAGTCTATGGGGGTTCTAAGTGTCAGCGCTGAGAGGAGGTCAGGAAATGACCCATCCCGAAGTTGGTCGTGTAATCCCTCTACGAACTCGTCTCTGTGTCCTCTCTTCATTGAACAAACTTTCACCCTCCACAGAAGCTTCCAGATGATAATTGGCACATCAAGAGAGTCTATGGGGGTTCTTAGTGTCATCCCTGAGAGAAGGTCAGGAAATGACCCATCCCGAAGTGGGTCGAGTATCCACTCTACGAACTCGTCTCTGTGTCCTCTCTACATTGAACACACTTTCACCCTCCACAGAAGTTTCCAGAGTGCCGCTTGACACATCATGGGAGTCTATGGGGGTTCTAAGTGTCAGGCCTGAGGGGTGGGTCAGGAAATGACCCATCCCGAAGTTGGTCGTGTAACCCCTCTACGAAATCGTCTGAACACACTTTCACCCTCCACAGAAGCTTCCAGAGTGCCGATTGACACATCATGGGAGTCTATGGGGGTTCTAAGTGTCAGGCCTGAGGGGGGTCAGGTAATGACCCATCCCGAAGTGCGTCGAGTATCCACTCTACGAACTCGTCTCTGTGTCCTCTCTACATTGAACACACTTTCACCCTCCACAGAAGTTTCCAGAGTGCCGATTGACACATCATGGGAGTCTATGGAGGTTCTAAGTGTCAGCGCTGAGAGGAGGTCAGGAAATGACCCATCCGAAGTGGGTCCAGTATCCACTCTACGAACTCGTCTCTGTGTCCTCTCTACATTGAACACACTTTCACCCTCCACAGAAGCTTCCAGAGTGCCCATTGATACATCATGGGAGTCTAAGGGGGTTCTAAGTGTCATCCCTGAGAGGAGGTCAGGTAATGACCCATCCCGAAGTTGGTCGTGTAACCCCTCTACGAAATCGTCTCTTCATTGAACACACTTTCACCCTCCACAGAAGCTTCCAGAGTGCCAACTGACACATCATGGGAGTCTAAGGGGGTTCTAAGTGTCAGCGCTGAGTGACCCATCCCGAAGTGGGTCGAGTATCCACTCTACGAACTCGTCTCTGTCGTCTCTCTCTATTGAACACACTTTCACCCTCCACAGAAGCTTCCAGAGTGCCGATTGACACATCATGGGAGTCTATGGGGGTTCTAAGTGTCAGGCCTGAGGGGAGGTCAGGAAATGACCCATCCCGAAGTGGGTCGAGTATCCACTCTACGATCTCGTCTCTGTGTCCTCTCTACATTGAACACACTTTCACCCTCCATAGAAGCTTCCAGAGTGCCCATTGACACATCATGGGAGTCTATAGGGGTTCTCAGTGTCATCCCTGAGAGGAGGTCAGGAAATGACCCATCCCGAAGTTAGGTCGTGTAACCCCTCTACGAAATCGTCTCTTCATTGAACACACTTTCACCCTCCACAGAACCTTCCAGAGTGCCAACTGACACATCATGGGATTCTATGGTGGTTCTAAATGTCAGCGCTGGGGGGGGTCAGGAAATGACCCATCCCGAAGTGGGTCGAGTATCCACTCTACGAACTCGTCTGTTCATTGAACACCCTTTCACGCTCCACAGAAGCTTCCAGAGTGCCGATTGACACATCATGGGAGTCTATGGGGGTTCTAAGTGTCAGGCCTGAGGGGTAGGTCAGGAAATGACCCATCCCGAAGTGGGTCGAGTATCCACTCTACGAACTCGTCTCTGTGTCCTCTCTACATTGAACACACTTTCACCCTCCACAGAAGCTTCCAGAGTGCCGATTGACACATCATGGGAGTCTATGGAGGTTCTAAGTGTCAGCGCTGAGAGGAGGTCAGGAAATGACCCATCCCGAAGTGGTCGTGTAACCCCTCTACGAAATCGTCTCTTCATTGAACACACTTTCACCCTCCACAGAAGCTTCCAGAGTGCCGATTGACACATCAAGAGAGTCTATGGGGGTTCTAAGTGTCATCCCTGAGAGAAGGGGGGGGTCAGGTAATGACCCATCCCGAAGTGGGTCGAGTATCCACTCTACGAACTCGTCTGTGTCCTCTCTACATTGAACACACTTTCACCCTCCACAGAAGTTTCCAGAGTGCCGCTTGACACATCATGGGAGTCTATGGGAGTTGTAAGTGTTAGGCCTGAGGGTGGGTCAGGAAATGACCCATCCCGAAGTGGGTCGAGTATCCACTCTACGAACTCGTCTCTGTGTCCTCTCTACATTGAACACACTTTCACCCTCCACAGAAGCTTCCAGAGTGCCAATTTATACATCATGGGAGTTTATGGGGTTCTAAGTGTCATCCCTGAGAGGAGGTCATGAAATGACCCATCCCGAAGTGCGTCGAATATCCACTCTACGAACTCGTCTCTGTGTCCTCTCTACATTGAACACACTTTCACCCTCCACAGAAGCTTCCAGAGTGCCGACTGACACATCATGGGAGTCTATGGGGGTTCTAAGTGTCAGGCCTGAGAGGGGTCAGGTAATGACCCATCCCGAAGTGCGTCGAATATCCACTCTACGAACTCGTCTCTGTGTCCTCTCTACATTGAACACACTTTCACCCTCCACAGAAGCTTCCAGAGTGCCAACTGACACATCATGGGATTCTATGGTGGTTCTAAATGTCAGCGCTGGGGGGGGGTCAGGAAATGACCCATCCCGAAGTGGGTCGAGTATCCACTCTACGAACTCGTCTCTGTGTCCTCTCTACATTGAACACACTTTCACCCTCCACAGAAGCTTCCAGAGTGCCGATTGACACATCATGGGAGTCTATGGGGGTTCTAAGTGTCATCCCTGAGAGGAGGTCAGGAAATGACCCATCCCGAAGTGCGTCGAATATCCACTCTACGAACTCGTCTCTGTGTCCTCTCTACACACACTTTCACACTGCAGAGATGCTTCCAGAGTGCCGATTGACACATCATGGGAGTCTAAGGGGGTTCTAAGTGTCATCCCGGAGAGAAGGTCAGGAAATGACCCATAAGTGTCAGGCCTGAGAGGTGGGTCAGGAAATGACCCATCCCGAAGTGGGTCGAGTATTCACTCTAAGAACTCGTCTCTGTGTCCTCTCTACATTGAACACACTTTCACCCTCCACAGAAGCTTCCAGAGTGCCGATTGACACATCATGGGAATCTATGGGGGTTCTAAGTGTCAGGCCTGAGGGGTAGGTCAGGAAATGACCCATCCCGAAGTGCGTCGAATATCCACTCTACGAACTCGTCTCTGTGTCCTCTCTACATTGAACACACTTTCACCATCCACAGAAGCTTTCAGAGTGCCAACTGACACATCATGGGAGTCTATGGAGGTTCTAAGTGTCAGCGCTGAGAGGAGGTCAGGAAATGACCCATCCAGAAGTGGGTCTAGTAACTCCTCTACGAACTCTCTCTGTGTCCTCTCTACATTGAACACACTTTTACTCTCCACAGAAGTTTCCAGAGTGCCGCTTGACACATCATGGGAGTCTATGGGAGTTCTAAGTGTTAGGCCTGAGAGTGGGGTCAGGAAATGACCCATCCCGAAGTGGGTCGAGTATCAACTCTACGATCTCGTCTCTGTGTCCTCTCTACATTGAACACACTTTCACCCTCCATAGAAGCTTCCAGAGTGCCCATTGACACATCATGGGAGTCTATGGGGTTCTAAGTGTCAGCCCTGAGAGGAGGTCAGGAAATGACCGATCCCGAAGTAGGTCGTGTAACCCCTCTACGAAATCGTCTCTTCATTGAACACACTTTCACCCTCCACAGAAGCTTCCAGAGTGCCGATTGACACATCATGGGAATCTATGGGGGTTCTAAGTGTCAGGCCTGAGGGGGGTCAGGAAATGACCCATCCCGAAGTGGGTCGAGTATCCACTCTACGAACTCGTCTCTGTGTCCTCTCTACATTGAACACACTTTCACCCTCCACAGAAGCTTCCAGAGTGCCGATTGACACATCATGGGAGTCTATGGGGTTCTAAGTGTCAGGCCTGAGGGAGGTCAGGAAATGACCCATCCCGAAGTGGGTCGAGTATCCACTCTACGAACTCGTCTCTGTGTCCTCTCTACATTGAACACACTTTCACCCTCCACAGAAGCTTCCAGAGTGCCGATTGACACATCATGGGAGTCTATGGGGGTTCTAAGTGTCAGCGCTGAGAGGAGGTCAGGAAATGACCCATCCCGAAGTTGGTCGTGTAACCCCTCTACGAAATCGTCTCTTCATTGAACAAACTTTCACCCTCCACAGAAGCTTCCAGAGTGATTATTGGCACATCAAGAGAGTCTATGGGGGTTCTTAGTGTCATCCCTGAGAGAAGGTCAGGTAATGACCCATCCCGAAGTGCGTCGAGTATCCACTCTACGAACTCGTCTCTGTGTCCTCTCTACATTGAACACACTTTCACCCTCCACAGAAGTTTCCAGAGTGCCGCTTGACACATCATGGGAGTCTATGGGAGTTGTAAGTGTTAGGCCTGAGGGTGGGTCAGGAAATGACCCATCCCGAAGTGGGTCCAGTATCCACTCTACGATCACGTCTCTGTGTCCTCTCTACATTGAACACACTTTCACCCTCCACAGAAGCTTTCAGAGTGCCAACTGACACATCATGGGAGTCTAAGGGGGTTCTAAGTGTCATCCCGGAGAGGAGGTCAGGAAATGACCCATCCAGATGTGGGTCTAGTAACTCCTCTACGAACGCGTTTCTGTGCCCTCTCTCCTTTGAACACACTTTCACCCTCCATAGAAGCTTCCAGAGTGCCGATTGACACATCATGGGAGTCTATGGGGGTTCTAAGTGTCAGGCCTGAGGGGTGGGTCAGGAAATGACCCATCCCGAAGTGGGTCGATTGAACACACTCGTTCTAAGTGTCAGTCTCAGAAATGACCCATCCCGAAGTGGGTCTAACTCCACTCTACGAACTCGTCTCTGTGTCCTCTCTGCATTGAACACACTTTCACCCTCCACAGAAGCTTTCAGAGTGCCAACTGACACATCATGGGAGTCTAAGGGGGTTCTAAGTGTCATCCCTGAGAGGAGGTCATGAAATGACCCATCCCGAAGTGCGTCGAATATCCACTCTACGAACTCGTCTCTGTGTCCTCTCTACATTGAACACACTTTCACCCTCCACAGAAGCTTCCAGAGTGCCCATTGATACATCATGGGAGTGTATAGGGGTTCTAAGTGTCATCCCGGAGAGGAGGTCAGGAAATGACCCATCCCGAAGTTGGTCGTGTAACCCCTCTACGAAATCGTCTCTTCATTGAACACACTTTCACCCTCCACAGAACCTTCCAGAGTGCCAACTGACACATCATGGGATTCTATGGTGGTTCTAAATGTCAGCGCTGGGGGGGGGGGGGGGGGGTCAGGAAATGACCCATCCCGAAGTGGGTCGAGTATCCACTCTACGAACTCGTCTGTTCATTGAACACCCTTTCACGCTCCACAGAAGCTTCCAGAGTGCCGATTGACACATCATGGGAGTCTTGGGGGGTTCTAAGTGTCCGGCCTGAGGGGGGGGTCAGGAAATGACCCATCCCGAAGTGGGTCGAGTATCCACTCTACGATCTCGTCTCTGTGTCCTCGCTACAATGAACACACTTTCACCCTCCATAGAAGCTTCCAGAGTGCCCATTGACACATCATGGGAGTCTATATGGGTTCTAAGTGTCAGGCCTGAGGGGTGGGTCAGAAAATGACCTATCCCGAAGTTGGTCGTGTAACCCCTCTACGAAATCGTCTCTTCATTGAACACACTTTCACCGTCCACAGAACCTTCCAGAGTGCCAACTGACACATCATGGGAGTCTATGGGGGTTCTAAGTGTCATCCCGGAGAGGAGGTCAGGAAATGACCCATCCAGAAGTGGGTCTAGTAACTCCTCTACGAAATTAAACACCCTTTCATACTCCACAGAAGCTTCCAGAGTGCCCTTTGATACATCATGGGAGTGTATAGGGGTTCTAAGTGTCAGCGCTGAGAGGAGGTCAGGAAATGACCCATCCCGAAGTGGGTCGAGTATCCACTCTACGAACTCGTCTGTTCATTGAACACCCTTTCACGCTCCACAGAAGCTTCCAGAGTGCCGATTGACACATCATGGGAGTCTAAGGGGGTTCTAAGTGTGAGGCCCTGAGGGGGGTCAGGAAATGACCCATCCCGAAGTGGGTCGAGTATCCACTCTACGAACTCATCTCTGTGTCCTCTCTACATTGAACACACTTTCACCCTCCACAGAAGCTTCCAGAGTGCCGCTTGACACATCATGGGAGTCTATGGGGTTCTAAGTGTCAGGCCTGAGGGGGGGTCAGGAAATGACCCATCCCGAAGTGGGTCGTATCCACTCTCTACGAACTCGTCTCTGTGTCCTCTCTACATTGAACACACTTTCACCCTCCACAGAAGCTTTCCAGAGTGCCAACTTGACACATCATGGGAGTCTATGGGGGTTCTAAGTGTCATCCCGGAGAGGAGGTCAGGAAATGACCCATCCAGAAGTGGGTCTAGTAACCCTCTACGAACTCGTCTCTGTGTCCTCTCTCATTGAACACACTTTCACCCTCCACAGAAGCTTCCAGAGTGCCGATTGACACATCATGGGAGTCTTGGGGGTTCTAAGTGTCAGCCCTGAGAGGAGGTCAGGATTGACCCATCCCGAAGTGGGTCGAGTATCCACTCTACGAACTCGTCTCTTCATTGAACACACTTTCACCCTCCACAGAAGCTTCCAGAGTGCCGATTGACACATCATGGGAGTCTATGGGGGTTCTAAGTGTCAGGCCTGAGGGGCGGGTCAGGAAATGACCCATCCCGAAGTGGGTCGAGTATCCACTCTACGAACTCGTCTCTGTGTCCTCTCTACATTGAACACACTTTCACCCTCCATAGAAGCTTTCAGAGTGCCCATTGACACATCATGGGAGTCTATGGGGGTTCTAAGTGTCAGCGCTGAGAGGAGGTCAGGAAATGACCCATCCCGAAGTTGGTCGTGTAACCCCTCTACGAAATCGTCTCTTCATTGAACACACTTTCACCCTCCACAGAACCTTCCAGAGTGCCAACTGTCATGGGATTCTATGGAACACACTTTCACCCTCCACAGAAGCTTCCAGAGTGCCGATTGACACATCATGGGAGTCTATGGGGGTTCTAAGTGTCAGGCCTGAGGGGGGTCAGGAAATGACCCATCCCGAAGTGGGTCGAGTATCCACTCTACGAACTCGTCTCTGTGTCCTCTCTACATTGAACACACTTTCACCCTCCACAGAAGCTTCCAGAGTGCCGATTGACACATCATGGGAGTCTATGGGGGTTCTAAGTGTCAGCCTGAGAGGTCAGGAAATGACCCATCCCGAAGTTGGTCGTGTAACCCCTCTACGAAATCGTCTCTTCATTGAACAAACTTTCACCCTCCACAGAAGCTTCCAGAGTGATTATGACATCAAGAGAGTCTATCCATCCCTGAGAGTGGGTCCCGAAGTATCCACTCTACGAACGTCTCTGTGTCCTCTCTACATTGAACACACTTTCACCCTCCACAGAAGTTTCCAGAGTGCCGCTTGACACATCATGGGAGTCTATGGGAGTTGTAAGTGTTAGGCCTGAGGGTGGGTCAGGAAATGACCCATCCCGAAGTGGGTCCAGTATCCACTCTACGATCACGTCTCTGTGTCCTCTCTACATTGAACACACTTTCACCCTCCACAGAAGCTTTCAGAGTGCCAACTGACACATCATGGGAGTCTAAGGGGGTTCTAAGTGTCATCCCGGAGAGGAGGTCAGGAAATGACCCATCCAGATGTGGGTCTAGTAACTCCTCTACGAACGCGTTTCTGTGCCCTCTCTCCTTTGAACACACTTTCACCCTCCACAGAAGCTTCCAGAGTGCCGATTGACACATCATGGGAGTCTATGGGGGTTCTAAGTGTCAGGCCTGAGGGGGGGTCAGGAAATGACCCATCCGGAAGTGGGTCGAGTAAGAATTCTACGAACTCGTCTCTGTGTCCTTTCTGCATTGAACACACTTTCCCACTCTACAGAAAGTTCCAGAGTGCCAAGTGACACATCATGGGAGTCTATAGGAGTTCTAAGTGTCATCCCTGAAGGGGGGGGGTCAGGAAATGACCCATCCAGAAGTGGGTCAAGTATCCACTCTACGAACTCGTCTCTGTGTCCTCTCTACATTGAACACACTTTCACCCTCCACAGAAGCTTCCAGAGTGCCCTTTGATACATCATGGGAATCTATGGGGGTTCTAAGTGTCAGCGCTGAGAGGAGGTCAGGAAATGACCCATCCCGAAGTTGGTCGTGTAACCCCTCTACGAAATCGTCTCTTCATTGAACAAACTTTCACCCTCCACAGAAGCTTCCAGAGTGCCGATTGACACATCATGGGAGACTATGGGGGTTCTAAGTGTCAGACCTGAGTGGTGGGTCAGAATATGACGCATCCCGAAGTGCGTCTAGTATCCACTCTACGAACTCGTCTCTGTGTCCTCTCTACATTGAACACACTTTCACCCTCCACAGAAGCTTCCAGAGTGCCCTTGACACATCATGGGAGTCTATGGGGTTCTAAGTGTCATCCCTGAGAGGAGGTCAGGAAATGACCCATCCCGAAGTGGGTCGTGTATCCCCTCTACGAAATCGTCTCTGTGTCCTCTCTGACATTGAACACACTTTCACCCTCCACAGAAGCTTCCAGAGTGCCGATTGACACATCATGGGAGTCTATGGGGGTTCTAAGTGTCAGGCCCTGAGAGGGGTCAGGAAATGACCCATCCCGAAGTGGGTCGAGTATCCACTCTACGAACTCGTCTCTGTGTCCTCTCTACATTGAACACACTTTCACCCTCCACAGAAGCTTCCAGAGTGCCGATTGACACATCATGGGAATCTATGGGGGTTCTAAGTGTCAGGCCTGAGGGGGGTCAGGAAAGGACCCATCCCGAAGTGGGTCGAGTATCCACTCTACGAACTCGTCTCTGTGTCCTCTCTACATTGAACACACTTTCACCCTCCACAGAAGCTTCCAGAGTGCCAATTGACACATCATGGGAGTCTATGGGGGTTCTTAGTGTCATCCCTGAGAGGAGGTCAGGTAATGACCCATCCCGAAGTGGGTCTAGTAACGCCTCTACGAACTCGTCTCTGTGTCCTCTCTACATTGAACACACTTTCACCCTCCACAGAAGCTTCCAGAGTGCCCACTGACACATCATGGGAGTCTATGGGGGTTCTAATTGTCAGCGCTGAGAGGAGGTCAGGAAATGACCCATCCCGAAGTGGGTCGTGTATCCCTCTACGAATTGAACACCTTTCACCCTCCACAGAAGCTTCCAGAGTGCCGATTGACACATCATGGGAGTCTATGGGGGTTCTAAGTGTCAGGCCTGAGAGGGGGGTCAGGAAATGACCCATCCCGAAGTGGGTCGAGTATCCACTCTCTACGAACTCGTCTCTGTGTCCTCTCTACATTGAACACACTTTCACCCTCCACAGAAGCTTCCAGAGTGCCGCTTGACACATCATGGGAGTCTATGGGGTTCTAAGTGTCAGGCCTGAGAGGGTGGGTCAGGAAATGACCCATCCCGAAGTGGTCGTATCCACTCTACGAACTCGTCTCTGTGTCCTCTCTCATTGAACACACTTTCACCCTCCACAGAAGCTTCCAGAGTGCCAACTGACACATCATGGGAGTCTATGGGGGTTCTAAGTGTCATCCCGGAGAGGAGGTCAGGAAATGACCCATCCAGATGTGGGTCTAGTAACTCCTCTACGAACGCGTGTGTCATTGAACACACTTTCACCCTCCACAGAAGCTTCCAGAGTGCCGATTGACACATCATGGGAGTCTATGGGGGTTCTAAGTGTCAGGCCTGAGGGGGGTCAGGAAATGACCCATCCCGAAGTGGGTCGAGTATCCTACGAACTCGTCTCTGTGTCCTCTCTACATTGAACACACTTTCACCCTCCACAGAAGTTTCCAGAGTGCCGCTTGACACATCATGGGAGTCTAAGGGGGTTCTAAGTGTCATCCCGGAGAGGAGGTCAGGAAATGACCCATCCCGAAGTGGGTCGAGTATCCACTCTACGATCTCGTCTCTGTGTCCTCTCTACATTGAACACACTTTCACCCTCCATAGAAGCTTCCAGAGTGCCCATTGACACATCATGGGAGTCTATAGGGGTTCTCAGTGTCAGCGCTGAGAGGAGGTCAGGAAATGACCCATCCCGAAGTTAGTCGTGTAACCCCTCTACGAAATCGTCTCTTCATTGAACACACTTTCACCCTCCACAGAACCTTCCAGAGTGCCAACTGACACATCATGGGATTCTATGGTGGTTCTAAATGTCAGCGCTGGGGGGGGTCAGGAAATGACCCATCCCGAAGTGGGTCGAGTATCCACTCTACGAACTCGTCTGTTCATTGAACACCCTTTCACGCTCCACAGAAGCTTCCAGAGTGCCGATTGACACATCATGGGAGTCTATGGGGGTTCTAAGTGTCAGGCCTGAGGGGTAGGTCAGGAAATGACCCATCCCGAAGTGGGTCGAGTATCCACTCTACGAACTCGTCTCTGTGTCCTCTCTACATTGAACACACTTTCACCCTCCACAGAAGTTTCCAGAGTGCCGCTTGACACATCATGGGAGTCTATGGGGGTTCTAAGTGTCAGCGCTGAGAGGAGGTCAGGAAATGACCCATCCCGAAGTTGGTCGTGTAACCCCTCTCGAAATCGTCTCTTCATTGAACACACTTTCACCCTCCACAGAAGTTTCCAGAGTGCCGCTTGACACATCATGGGAGTCTATGGAGGTTCTAAGTGTCAGCGCTGAGAGGAGGTCAGGTAATGACCCATCCCGAAGTGGGTCGAGTATCCACTCTACGAACTCGTCTCTGTGTCCTCTCTACATTGAACACACTTTCACCCTCCACAGAAGTTTCCAGAGTGCCGCTTGACACATCATGGGAGTCTATGGGAGTTGTAAGTGTTAGGCCTGAGGGTGGGTCAGGAAATGACCCATCCCGAAGTGGGTCCAGTATCCACTCTACGATCACGTCTCTGTGTCCTCTCTACATTGAACACACTTTCACCCTCCACAGAAGCTTTCCAGAGTGCCAACTGACACATCATGGGAGTCTAAGGGGGTTCTAAGTGTCATCCCGGAGAGAAGGTCAGGAAATGACCCATCCAGATGTGGGTCTAGTAACTCCTCTACGAACGCGTCTCTGTGCCCTCTCTCCTTTGAACACACTTTCACCCTCCACAGAAGCTTCCAGAGTGCCGATTGACACATCATGGGAGTCTATGGGGGTTCTAAGTGTCAGGCCTGAGGGGGGTCAGGAAATGACCCTTCCCGAAGTGGGTCGAGTATCCACTCTGCGATCTCGTCTCTGTGTCCTCTCTACATTGAACACGCATTCACCCTCCACAGAAGTTTCCATTGTGCCGATTGACACATCATGGGAGTCTAAGGGGGTTCTAAGTGTCATCCCGGAGAGGAGGTCAGGAAATGACCCATCCCGAAGTGGGTCGAGTATCCACTCTACGAACTCGTCTCTGTGTCCTCTCTACATTGAACACACTTTCACCCTCCATAGAAGATTCCACAGTGCCGATTGACACATCATGGGAGTCTATGGAGGTTCTAATTGTCATCCCTGAGAGGAGGTCAGGAAATGACCCATCCCGAAGTGGGTCGTGTAACCCCTCTACGAAGTCGTCTATTCATTGAACACACTTTCACCCTCCACAGAAGCTTCCAGAGTGCCGATTGACACATCATGGGAGTCTATGGGAGTTGTAAGTGTCCCTCAGGAAATGACCCATCCCGAAGTGGGTCGTATCCCCTCTACGAACGCGTTTCTCTGCCCTCTCTCCTTTGAACACACTTTCACCCTCCATAGAAGCTTCCAGAGTGCCCATTGATACATCATGGGAGTGTATAGGGGTTCTAAGTGTCATCCCTGAGAGGAGGTCAGGAAAAGACCCATCCCGAAGTGGGTCGAGTATCCACTCTACGAACTCGTCTCTGTGTCCTCTCTACATTGAACACACTTTCACCCTCCACAGAAGCTTCCAGAGTGCCAACTGACACATCATGGGACTATGGGGTTCTAAGTGTCATCATCAGGAAATGACCCATCCCGAAGTGGGTCTATATCCACTCTACGGTCTGTTCATTGAACACCCTTTCACGCTCCACAGAAGTGTCCGATTGACACATCATGGGAGTCTATGGGGGTTCTAAGTGTCAGGCCTGAGGGGTAGGTCAGGAAATGACCCATCCCGAAGTGGGTCGAGTATCCACTCTACGAACTCGTCTCTGTGTCCTCTCTACATTGAACACACTTTCACCCTCCACAGAAGCTTCCAGAGTGCCAACTGACACATCATGGGAGTCTATGGAGGTTCTAAGTGTCAGCGCTGAGAGGAGGTCAGGAAATGACCCATCCCGAAGTGGGTCGTGTAACCCCTCTACGAAATCGTCTCTGTGTCCTCTCTCATTGAACACACTTTCCCCCTCCACAGAAGCTTCCAGAGTGCCGATTGACACATCATGGGAGTCTATGGGGGTTCTAAGTGTCAGGCCTGAGGGGTGGGTCAGGAAATGACCCATCCCGAAGTGGGTCGAGTATCCACTCTACGAACTCGTCTCTGTGTCCTCTCTACATTGAACACACTTTCACCCTCCACAGAAGCTTCCAGAGTGCCGATTGACACATCATGGGAGTCTATGGGAGTTGTAAGTGTTAGGCCTGAGGGTGGGTCAGGAAATGACCCATCCCGAAGTGGGTCGAGTATCCACTCTACGAAATCGTCTGTTCATTGAACACCCTTTCACGCTCCACGGAAGCTTCCAGAGTGCCGATTGTCACATCATGGGAATCTATGGGGGTTCTAAGTGTCATCCCTGAGAGGAGGTCAGGAAATGACCCATCCCGAAGTGCGTCGAATATCCACTCTACGAACTCGTCTCTGTGTCCTCTCTACATTGAACACACTTTCACCCTCCACAGAAGTTTCCAGAGTGCCGCTTGACACATCATGGGAGTCTATGGGGGTTCTAAGTGTCAGCGCTGAGAGGAGGTCAGGAAATGACCCATCCCGAAGTGGGTCGTGTAACCCCTCTACGAAATCGTCTCTTCATTGAACACACTTTCACCCTCCACAGAAGCTTCCAGAGTGCCGATTGACACATCATGGGAGTCTAAGGGGGTTCTAAGTGTCATCCCGGAGAGGAGGTCAGGAAATGACCCATCCAGAAGTGGGTCGAGTATTCACTCTACCAAATCGTCTCTGTGTCCTCTCTACATTGAACACACTTTCACCCTCACAGAAGCTTCCAGAGTGCCGATTGACACATCATGGGAGTCTATGGGGGTTCTAAGTGTCAGGCCTGAGAGGGGTCAGGAAATGACCCATCCCGAAGTGGGTCGAGTATCCACTCTACGAACTCGTCTCTGTGTCCTCTCTACATTGAACACACTTTCACCCTCCACAGAAGCGTCCAGAGTGCCGCTTGACACATCATGGGAGTCTATGGGTGTTGTAAGTGTCATCCCGGAGTGGTGGTCAGGAAATGACCCATCCCGAAGTGGGTCGAGTATCCACTCTACGAACTCGTCTCTGTGTCTTCTCTACATTGAACACACTTTCACCCTCCACAGAAGCTTCCAGAGTGCCCATTGACACATCATGGGAGTCTATGGGGGTTCTAAGTGTCATCCCTGAGAGGAGGTCAGGAAATGACCCATCCCGAAGTGGGTCGTGTAACCCCTCTACGAAATCGTCTCTTCATTGAACACACTTTCACCCTCCACAGAAGCTTCCAGAGTGCCGATTGACACATCATGGGAGTCTATGGGGGTTCTAAGTGTCAGGCCTGAGGGGTGGGTCAGGAAATGACCCATCCCGAAGTGCGTCGAATATCCACTCTACGAACTCGTCTCTGTGTCCTCTCTACATTGAACACACTTTCACCCTCCACAGAAGCTTCCAGAGTGCCCATTGATACATCATGGGAGTGTATAGGGGTTCTAAGTGTCATCCCTGAGAGGAGGTCAGGAAATGACCCATCCCGAAGTGGGTCGTGTAACCCCTCTACGAAGTCGTCTATTCATTGAACACACTTTCACCCTCCACAGAAGCTTTCAGAGTGCCAACTGACACATCATGGGAGTCTAAGGGGGTTCTAAGTGTCATCCCGGTGGGGGGATTAGGAACTGACCCATCCCGAAGTTGGTCGTGTATCCACTCTACGAACTCGTCTCTGTGTCATTGAACAAACTTTCACCCTCCACAGAAGCTTCCAGAGTGCCGATTGACACATCATGGGAGTCTATGGGGGTTCTAAGTGTCAGGCCTGAGGGGTAGGTCAGGAAATGACCCATCCCGAAGTGGGTCGAGTATCCACTCTACGAACTCGTCTCTGTGTCCTCTCTACATTGAACACACTTTCACCCTCCACAGAAGTTTCCAGAGTGCCGCTTGACACATCATGGGAGTCTATGGGGGTTCTAAGTGTCAGCGCTGAGAGGAGGTCAGGAAATGACCCATCCCGAAGTTGGTCGTGTAACCCCTCTACGAAATCGTCTCTTCATTGAACAAACTTTCACCCTCCACAGAAGCTTCCAGAGTGATTATTGGCACATCAAGAGAGTCTATGGGGGTTCTTAGTGTCATCCCTGAGAGAAGGTCAGGTAATGACCCATCCCGAAGTGCGTCGAGTATCCACTCTACGAACTCGTCTCTGTGTCCTCTCTACATTGAACACACTTTCACCCTCCACAGAAGTTTCCAGAGTGCCGCTTGACACATCATGGGAGTCTATGGGTTGTAAGTGTTAGGCCTGAGGGTGGGTCAGGAAATGACCCATCCCGAAGTGGGTCCAGTATCCACTCTACGATCACGTCTCTGTGTCCTCTCTACATTGAACACACTTTCACCCTCCACAGAAGCTTTCAGAGTGCCAACTGACACATCATGGGAGTCTAAGGGGGTTCTAAGTGTCATCCCGGAGAGGAGGTCAGGAAATGACCCATCCAGATGTGGGTCTAGTAACTCCTCTACGAACGCGTTTCTGTGCCCTCTCTCCTTTGAACACACTTTCACCCTCCACAGAAGCTTCCAGAGTGCCGATTGACACATCATGGGAGTCTATGGGGGTTCTAAGTGTCAGGCCTGAGGGGAGGTCAGGAAATGACCCATCCCGAAGTGGGTCGAGTATCCACTCTACGAACTCGTCTCTGTGTCCTCTCTACATTGAACACACTTTCACCCTCCACAGAAGCTTCCAGAGTGCCCATTGACACATCATGGGAGTCTATGGGGTTCTAAGTGTCATCCCTGAGAGGAGGTCATGAAATGACCCATCCCGAAGTGGGTCGAATATCCACTCTACGAACTCGTCTCTGTGTCCTCTCTACATTGAACACACTTTCACCCTCCACAGAAGCTTCCAGAGTGCCGATTGACACATCATGGGAGTCTATGGGGGTTCTAAGTGTCAGGCCTGATGGGGGTCAGGAAATGACCCATCCCGAAGTGGGTCGAGTATCCACTCTACGAACTCGTCTCTGTGTCCTCTCTACATTGAACACACTTTCACCCTCCACAGAAGCTTCCAGAGTGCCGAACACATCATGGGAGTCCTAAGTGTCATCCCGAGAGTCAGGAAATGACCCATCCCGAAGTGGGTCGTATCCACTCTACGAACTCGTCTCGAAATCGTCTCTTCATTGAACACACTTTCACCCTCCACAGAAGCTTCCAGAGTGCCAACTGACACATCATGCATGGAACACCCTTTCACCCTCCACAGTGCCGATCACATCATGGGAGTCTATGGGGGTTCTAAGTGTCATCCCTGAGAGGAGGTCAGGAAATGACCCATCCCGAAGTGTATCCAGTATCCACTCTACGATCTCGACTCTGTGTCCTCTCTACATTGAACACACTTTCACCCTCCACAGAAGCTTTCAGAGTGCCAACTGACACATCATGGGAGTCTAAGGGGGTTCTAAGTGTCATCCCGGAGAGGGGTCAGGAAATGACCCATCCCGAAGTGGGTCAGGAAATGACCCATCCCGAAGTTCCAGAGTGCCGTCATGGGAGTATGGGGGTTCTAAGTATCCACTCTACGATCTCGACTCTGTGTCCTCTCTACATTGAACACACTTTCACCCTCCATAGAAGCTTCCAGAGTGCCCATTGACACATCATGGGAGTCTATAGGGGTTCTAAGTGTCAGCGCTGAGAGGAGGTCAGGAAATGACCCATCCCGAAGTTGGTCGTGTAACCCCTCTACGAAATCGTCTCTTCATTGAACACACTTTCACCCTCCACAGAAGCTTCCAGAGTGCCGATTGACACATCATGGGAGTCTATGGGGGTTCTAAGTGTCAGGCCTGAGGGGGGGGGTCAGGAAATGACCCATCCCGAAGTGGGTCGAGTATCCACTCTACGAACTCGTCTCTGTGTCCTCTCTACATTGAACACACTTTCACCCTCCACAGAAGCTTCCTGAGTGCCGATTGACACATCATGGGAGTCTATGGGGGTTCTAAGTGTCAGGCCTGAGAGGAGGGTCAGGAAATGACCCATCCCGAAGTGGGTCGAGTATCCACTCTACGAACTCGTCTCTGTGTCCTCTCTACATTGAACACACTTTCACCCTCCACAGAAGCTTCCGAGTGCCCATTGACACATCATGGGAGTCTATAGGGGGTTCTAAGTGTCATCCCGGAGAGGAGGTCAGGAAATGACCCATCCCGAAGTGGGTCGAGTATCCACTCTACGATCTCGTCTCTGTGTCCTCTCTACATTGAACACACTTTCACCCTCCATAGAAGCTTCCAGAGTGCCCATTGACACATCATGGGAGTCTATAGGGGTTCTCAGTGTCAGCGCTGAGAGGAGGTCAGGAAATGACCCATCCCGAAGTTGGTCGTGTAACCCCTCTACGAAATCGTCTCTTCATTGAACACACTTTCACCCTCCACAGAACCTTCCAGAGTGCCAACTGACACATCATGGGATTCTATGGTGGTTCTAAATGTCAGCGCTGGGGGGGGTCAGGAAATGACCCATCCCGAAGTGGGTCGAGTATCCACTCTACGAACTCGTCTGAAACACACTTTCACCCTCCACAGAAGCTTCCAGAGTGCCGATTGACACATCATGGGAGTCTATGGGGGTTCTAAGTGTCAGGCCTGAGGGGGGTCAGGAAATGACCCATCCCGAAGTGGGTCGAGTATCCACTCTACGAACTCGTCTCTGTGTCCTCTCTACATTGAACACACTTTCACCCTCCACAGAAGCTTCCAGAGTGCCGATTGACTACATCATGGGAGTCTATGGGAGTTTGACACATCAAATCTATGTTCTAAGTGTCATCCCTGAGGGGGGTCAGGAAATGACCCATCCCGAAGTGGGTCGAGTATCCACTCTACGAACTCGTCTCTGTGTCCTCTCTACATTGAACACACTTTCACCCTCCACAGAAGCTTCCAGAGTGCCAACTTGACACATCATGGGAGTCTATGGGGGTTCTAAGTGTCAGCCCTGAGAGGGGTCAGAAAATGACCCATCCAGAAGTGGTCGAGTAACCCCTCTACGAACGCGTTCTGTGCCTCTCTCCTTGAACACACTTTCACCCTCCACAGAAGCTTCCAGAGTGCCGATTGACACATCATGGGAGTCTATGGGGTTCTAAGTGTCATACCTGAGAGGAGGTCAGGAAATGACCCATCCCGAAGTGGGTCGAGTATTCACTCTACGAACTCGTCTCTGTGTCCTCTCTACATTGAACACACTTTCACCCTCCACAGAAGTTTCCAGAGTGCCGCTTGACACATCATGGGAGTCTATGGGGGTTCTAAGTGTCAGGCCTGAGGGTGGGTCAGGAAATGACCCATCCCGAAGTGGGTCCAGTATCCACTCTACGATCACGTCTCTGTGTCCTCTCTACATTGAACACACTTTCACCCTCCACAGAAGCTTTCAGAGTGCCAACTGACACATCATGGGAGTCTAAGGGGGTTCTAAGTGTCATCCCGGAGAGGAGGTCAGGAAATGACCCATCCAGATGTGGGTCTAGTAACTCCTCTACGAACGCGTTTCTGTGCCCTCTCTCCTTTGAACACACTTTCACCCTCCACAGAAGCTTCCAGAGTGCCGATTGACACATCATGGGAGTCTATGGGGGTTCTAAGTGTCAGGCCTGAGAGGAGGTCAGGAAATGACCCATCCCGAAGTGCGTCGAATATCCACTCTACGAACTCGTCTCTGTGTCCTCTCTACATTGAACACACTTTCACCCTCCACAGAAGCTTTCAGTGTGCCAACTGACACATCATGGGAGTCTAAGGGGGTTCTAAGTGTCAGGCCTGAGGGGTGGGTCAGGAAATGACCCATCCCGAAGTGGGTCGAGTATCCACTCTACGAACTCGTCTCTGTGTCCTCTCTACATTGAACACACTTTCACCCTCCACAGAAGCTTTCAGAGTGCCAACTGACACATCATGGGAGTGTATAGGGGTTCTAAGTGTCATCCCGGAGAGGAGGTCAGGAAATGACCGATCCCGAAGTAGGTCGTGTAACCCCTCTACGAAATCGTCTCTTCATTGAACACACTTTCACCCTCCACAGAACCTTCCAGAGTGCCAACTGACACATCATGGGATTCTATGGTGGTTCTAAATGTCAGCGCTGGGGGGGGTCAGGAAATGACCCATCCCGAAGTGGGTCGAGTATCCACTCTACGAACTCGTCTGTTCATTGAACACACTTTCACCCTCCACAGAACCTTCCAGAGTGCCAACTGACACATCATGGGAGTCTATGGGGGTTCTAAGTGTCAGGCCTGAGGGGTGTGTCAGGAAATGACCCATCCCGAAGTGGGTCGAGTATCCACTCTACGATCTCGTCTCTGTGTCCTCTCTACATTGAACACACTTTCACCCTCCACAGAAGCTTCCAGAGTGCCGATTGACACATCATGGGAGTCTATGGGGGTTCTAAGTGTCAGCCCTGGGGGGGTCAGGAAATGACCCATCCGAAGTGGTACGATCTCGTCTCTGTGTCCTCTCTACATTGAACACACTTTCACCCTCCACAGAAGCTTCCAGAGTGATAATTGGCACATCAATAGAGTCTATCGGGTTTCTTAGTGTCATCCCTGAGAGGAGGTCAAGTAATGACCCAACCCGAAGTGCGTCGAGTAACGCGTCTACGAACGTGTTTCTGTGTCCTCTCTCCGTTGAACACACTTTCACCCTGCACAGAAGCTTCCAGAGTGCCGATTGACACATCATGGGATTCTATGGTGGTTCTAAATGTCAGCCTGAGGGGGGGGGGGGGGGTCAGGAAATGACCCATCCAGAAGTGGGTCGAGTAAGGATTCCACGAACTCGTCTCTGTGTCCTCTCTCCAATAAACACACATTCACCCTCCACAGAAGCTTCCAGAGTGCCGATTGACACATCATGGGAGACTATGGGGGTTCTAAGTGTCAGGACTGAGGGGGGTCAGGAAATGACCCATCCCAAAGTGGGTCGAGTATCCAACCTACGATCTCTTCTCTGTGCCCTCTCTCCATTGAACGCATGTTCACCCTCCACAGAATTTTCCAGAATGCCAACTGACACATCATGGGAATCTATGGGGGTCTAAGTGTCAGCCCTGAGGGGAGGTCAGGAAATGACCCATCCAGAAGTGGGTCGAGTAAGCCTCTACAAAATTGTCTCTGTGCCCTCCCTCCTTTGACACCCTTTAACCTTTCACAGAAGCTTCCAGAGTGTTGAATGACACATCATGGGAGTCTATCGGGGTTCTAAGTATAAGGCCTGAGGGGGGGTCAGTAAATGACCCATCTAGAAGTGGATCGAGTAACCCGTGTACGAACGCATTTCTGTGTCCTCTCTACATTGAACACACTTTCATCCTCCACAGAGGTTTCCAGAGTGATGATTGGTGCATCAGGAGATTCTATGGGGGTTCTAAGTGCCACCCCTGAGGGGGGGGGTCAGGAAATGACCCATCCAGAAGTGGGTCGAGTAACCCCTCTACGAAGTCGTCTCTGTGTCCTCTCTACATTAAACATACTTTCACCCTCCACAGAAGCTTCCAGAGTGCCCATTGACACATCATGGGAGTCTAGGGGGTTCTAAGTGTTAGGCCTGAGGGTGGGGTCAGGAAATGACCCATTCCGAAGTGGGTCCAGTATCCACTCTACGATGTCGTCTCTCTGTCCTCTCTACATTGAACACACTTACACCCTCCACAGAGGCTTCCAGAGTGATGATTGGCACATCAGGAGAGTCTATGAGGTTTCTAAGTGTTAGCCCTCAGGGTGGGGTAAGAAAATGTCCCATCCCAAAGTGGGTCGAGTATCCAACCTACGATCTCTTCACTGTGCCCTCTCTCCATTGAACACATGTTCACCCTCCACAGAAGCTTCCAGAGTGAAGATTGGCACATCAGGAGAGTCTATGTGGGTTCTAAGTGTCAGCCCTGAGGGGGGTCAGGAAATAAACCTTCCCGAAGTGGGTCGAGTATCCACTCTAAGAACTCGTCTCTGTGTCCTCTCTACATTGAAGACACTTTGACCCTCCAAAGTAGCTTCCAGAATGCCAACTGACACATCATGGTAGTATAGGGGGTTCTAAGTGTCAAGCCGGAGGAAGTGGCAGGAAATGATTCACCCCGAAGTGGGTCGAGTAACCCGTCTACGAACGCGATTTTCTACCCTCTCTCCTTTGAACACACTTTCACCTACCACAGAAGCTTCCAGAGTGTCGCTTGACACATCATGGGAGTCTATGGATGTTCTAAGTGTCAGCCGTGAGGGGGGGGTGAGGAAATGACCCATCCCGAAGTGCGTCGAGTATCCACTCTACGAACTCGTCTCTGTGTCCTCTCAACATTGAACACACTTTCACCCTACACAGAGGCTTCCAGAGCGATGATTGGCACATCAGGAGAGTCTATGGGGGTTCCAAGTGTCAGCCCTGAGGGGGGGGGTCAGGAAATGATCCATCCAGAAGTGGGTTGAGTAACCCCTCTACGAACTCGTCTCTGTGTCCTCTCGCAATTGAACACACTTTCACCCTCCACAGAAGCTTCCAGAGTGATGATTGACACATCATGGTAGTCTGTGGGGGTTCTTAGTGTCAGCCCTGTGTGGGGATCCAGAAATGACCCATACAGAAGTACGTCGAGTAACCTCTCTACGAATTCGTCTCTGTGTCCTCTCTCATTGAACACACTTTCACCCTCCACAGAAGCTTCCAGAGTGCCGAATGACACATCATGGGAGACTATGGGAGTTCTAAGTGTCAGCCCTGAGGTGGGGCCAGGAAAAGACCCATCCAGAACTGGGTCGAGTAACCACTCTACGAACTCGTCTCTGTGCCCTCTCTCCATTGAACACACTTTTACCCGCCAAAAAAACTTCCAGAGTGTCGATTGACACACCGTGGGAGTTTATGGGGGGTCTAATTGTCACCCATGAGGGGATCAGGAAATGACCCATCCAGAAGTGGGTCGAGTAACCCCTCTACAAACTCGTCTCTGTGACCTCCCTCCATTGAGCACACTTTCACCCTCCACAGAAGCGTCCAGAGTGCCGATTGCACATAATGGGAGTCTATGGGGGTTCTAAGTGTCAGCCCTGAGTGGGGGTCAGGAAATGACCCATCCAGAAGTGGGTCGAGTAACCCCTCTACTATTTCGTCTCTGTGCCCTCTGTCGATTGAACACACTTTTACCGCCAAAGAAACTTCCAGACTGCCGATTGACACATCATGAGAGTCTATGGGGGTTCTCAGTGTCAGCCCTGAGGGGGGGGTCAGGAAATGACCCATCCAGAAGTGGGTCGAGTAAGAATTCTACGAACTCGTCTCTGTGTCCTTTCTCCATTGAACACACTTCACCGTCCACAGAAGTTTCCAGATTGCCAACTGAAACAAAAGGGAGTCTATGGGGGTTCTAAGTGTCTGCCCTGAGGGGGGTCAGGAAATGACCAATCCAGAAGCGAGTCGATTATCCCCTCTACGAACTCGTCTCTGTTCCCTCTCTCCATTGAACACACTTTCCCCCTCTACAGAAAGTTCCAGAGTGTCAAGTGACACATCATGGGAGTTTATTGCTGTTCTAGGTGTCAGACCTGAGGGGGGTCAGAAAATAAACCATCCCGAAGTGGGTTAAGTAACCCCTCTACGAACTCTCCTCTGTGTCCTCTCTCCATTGAACACACTTTCACCCTCCACAGAAGCTTCCAAAGTGCCGAATGAAACATCATGGGAGTCTATGGGGGTTCTAAGTGTCAGACCTGAGGGGGGGGTTAGGAAATGACCCATCCAGAAGTGGGTCAAGTAACCCCTATACGAACTCGTCTCTGTGCCCTCGTTCCATTGAACACACTTTCACCCTCAACAGAAGCTTCCAGAATGATGATTGGCACATCATGGGAGTCTATGGGGGTTCTAAGTGTCAGCCCTGGGGGGGGGGTCAGGAAATGACCCATCCAGAAGTGGGTCAAGTAACCCCTCTACGAACTCGTCTCTTTTCCCTCGCTCCATTGAACACACTGTCACCCTCCACAGAAGTTTCCAGATTGCCAACTGAAACAAAAGGGCGTCTAAGGGGGTTCTAAGTGTCAGCCCTGGGGGGGGTTAGGAAATGACCCATCCAGAAGTGAGTCCAGTAACCACTCTACCAACCCGTCTCTGTGTCCTCTCTCCATTGAACACACTTTCGCCCTCCACAGAAGATTCCAGAGTGACAATTGGCACATCATGGGAGTCTATGGGGGTTTCTCGACCCACTTCTGGATGGATCATTTCCTAACCCCCCTCAGAGCTGACAATTAGAACCCCCATAGACTCCCATGATGTGTCAATCATCACTCTGGATGCTTCTGTGGAGGGTGAAAGTGTGTTCAATGGAGAGAAGGCACAGAGAAGAGTTCGTAGAGGGGTTACTTTACCCACCACTGGATGGGTCATTTCCTGACCCCCTCTCAGGGCTGACACTTAGACCCCCCATAGACTCCAATGATGTGCCCATCGTCACTCTGGAAGCTTCTGTGGAGGGTGAAAATGTGTTCAATGCAGAGAAGGCACAGAGACGAGTTCGTAGGGGGTTACGTGACCAACTTCTGGATGGGTCATTTCCTGACCCCCCCCCTCAGGGCTGACACTGAGAACCCCCATAAACTACCATGATGTTTCAGTCGGCACTCTGGAAGCTTCTGTGCAGGGTGAAAGGGTGTTCAAAGGAGAGAGGCCATAGAGACGAGTTCATAGAGTGGTTACTCGACAAACTTCTACATGGGTCATTGCCTCACCCCCCCCTCAGGGCTGACTGTTAGAACCCCATAGACTTCCATGATGTGTCAGTCGGCACTCTGGAAGCTTCTGTGGAGGGTGAAAGTGTGTTCAATGGAGAGAGGGCACAGAGAAGAGTTCGTAGGGCGTTACTCGACCCACTTCTGGATGGGTCTTTTCCTCACCCCCCCCCCCCCAATGGCTGACACTTAGAACCTCCATAGAGTTCCATGATGTGTCAATCGGAACTCTGGAAGCTTCTGTGGAGTGTGAAAGTGTGTTCAATGGAGAGAGGACACAGAGACGAGTTCGTAGAGGGGTTACTCGACCCACTTCTTGATGGGTCATTTCCTGATCCCCCCTCAGGGCTGACATTTAGAACTCCCATAGACTACCATGATGTGTCAGTCGGCACTTTGGAAGTTTCTTTGGCGGGTGAAAAAGTGTTCAAAGGAGAGAAGGCACAGAGACGAGTTCGTAGGGGGTTACTTGACCCATTTCTGGATGGGTCATTTCCTGACCCCGCCTTAGGGCTGACACTTAGAACCCCCATAGACTCCAATGATGTGTAAATCATCACTCTGGAAGCTTCTGTGGAGTGTGAAAGTGTGTTCAATGGAGAGAGGACACAGAGACGAGTTCGTAGAGGGGTTACTCGACCCACTTCTGGATGGGTCATTTCCTTTCCCCCGCACAGGGCTGCAACTTAGAACCCCATAGAGTCCCATGATGTGTCAGTTGGAACTCTGGAAGCTTCTGTGGAGGGTGAAAGTTTGTTCAAAGGAGAGAGGGCACAGAGAAGCGTTCGTAGGGCGTTACTCGACCCACTTCTGGATGGGTCTTTTCCTCACCCCCCCTCATGGCTGACACTTAGAACCCTCATAGACTCCCATGATGTGTCAATCGGCACTCTGGAAGCTTCTGTGGAGGGTGAAAGTGTGTTCAATGGAGAGAGGGGACAGAGAAGAGTTCGTAGGACGTTACTCGACCCACTTCTGGATGGGTCTTTTCCTCCCCCCCCCCCGGGCTGACACTTAGAACCTCCATAGAGTTCCATGATGTGTCCGTCGGCACTCTGGAAGCTTCTGTGGAGGGTGAAAGTGTGTTCAATGGAGAGAGGACACAGAGACGAGTTCATAGAGTGGTTACTCGACAAACTTCTACATGGGTCATTGCCTCACCCCCCTCAGGGCTGACTGTTAGAACCCCATAGACTTCCATGATGTGTCAGTCGGCACTCTGGAAGCTTCTGTGGAGGATGAAAGTATGTTCAATGGAGAGAGGGCACAGAGAAGAGTTCGTAGGGCGTTACTCGACCCACTTCTGGATGGGTCTTTTCCTCACCCCCCCCCCCCCCCAATGGCTGACACTTAGAACCTCCATAGAGTTCCATGATGTGTCCGTCGGCACTCTGGAAGCTTCTGTGGAGGGTGAAAATGTGTTCAATGGGGAGAGGGCACAGAGAGGAGTTCGTAGAGGGGTTACTTGACCCACTCCTGGATGGGTCATTTCCTGACCCGCCATCAGGGCTGACAGTTAGAACCCCCATAGACTCCCATGATGTATCAAACGGCACTCTGGAATCTTCTGTGGAGTGTGAAAGTGTGTTCAATGGAGAGAGGACACAGAGACGAGTTCGTAGAGGGGTTACTCGACCCACTTGTGGATGGGTCATTTCCTGTCCCCCGCACAGGGCTGCAACTTAGAACCCCATAGAGTCCCATGATGTGTCATTTGGAACTCTGGAAGCTTCTGTGGAGGGTGAAAGTGTGTTCAAAGGAGAGAGGGCACAGAGAAGAGTTCGTAGAGGGCTTACTCGACCCACTTCTGGATGGGTCATTTCCTGACCCCCCCCTCAGTGCTGACACTTAGAACCCTCATAGACTACCATGATGTGTCAATCGGCACTCTGGAAGCTTCTGTGGAGGGTGAAAGTGTGTTCAATGGAGAGAGGACACAGAGTCGAGTTCGTAGAATGGTTAATCGACCGACTTCTACATGGGTCATTGCCTCACCCCCCCTCAGGGCTGACACTTAGAAGCCCCATAGACTACCATGATGTGTCAGTCAGTACTCTGGAAGCTTCTGTGGAGGGTGAAAGTGTGTTCAATGGAGAGAGGGCACAGAGAAGAGTTGATAGAGGGGTTACTTTCCCCCCTTCTGGATGGGTCATTTCCTGACCCCCCCCTCAGGGCTGACACTTAGAACCCCAATAGACTCCAATGATGTGTAAATCATCACTCTGTAAGCTTCTGTGGAGTGTGAAAGTGTGTTCAATGGAGAGAGGACACAGAGACGAGTTCGTAGAGGGGTTACTCGACCCACTTCTGGATGGGTCATTTCCTGTCCCCCGTAAAGGGCTGCAACGTAGACCCCCATAGAGTCCCATGATGTGTAAATCATCACTCTGGAAGCTTCTGTGGAGTGTGAAAGTGTGTTCAATGGAGAGAGGATACAGAGACGAGTTTGTAGAGGGGTTACGTGACCCACTTCTTGATGGGTCATTTACTGACCCCCCCTCAGGGCTGACACTTAGAACCCCAATAGACTTCCATCATGTGTCATTCGGCACTCTGGAAGCTTTTGTGGAGGGTGAAAATGTGTTCAATGGGGAGAGGGCACAGAGAGGAGTTCGTAGAGGGGTTACTTGACCCACTCCTGGATGGGTCATTTACTGACCCCCCCTCAGGGCTGACACTTAGAACCCCCATAGACTTCCATCATGTGTCATTCGGCACTCTGGAATCCTCTGTGGAGTGTGAAAGTGTGTTCAATGGAGAAAGAACACAGAGACGAGTTCGTAGAGGGGTTACTCGACCCACTTCTTGATGGGTCATTTCCTGACCCCCCATCAGGGCTGACACGTAGAACCCCCATAGACTCCCATGATTTGCCAATCATCGCTCTGGAAGCTTCTGTGGAGCGTAAAAGTGTGCTGAATGGAGGGAGGTCACAGAGACGAGTTTGTAGAGGGGTTACTCGACCCACTTCTGGATGGGTCATTTACTGATCCCCCCTCAGGGCTGACACTTCGAACCCCCATAGACTACCATGATGTGTCATTCGCCACTCTGGAAGCTTCTGTGGAGGGTGAAAGTGTGTTCAATGGAGAGAGGGCACAGAGAAGAGTTCGTAGAGGGGTTACGTGACCCACTTTTGGATGGGTCATTTCCTCACCCCCTCAGTGCTGACACTTAGAACCCTCATAGACTACCATGATGTGTCAATCGGCACTCTGGAAGCTTCTGTGGAGGGTGAAAGTGTGTTCAATGGAGAGAGGGCACAGAGACAAGTTCGTAGAGGGCTTACTCGACCCACTTCTGGATGGGTCATTTCCTGACCCCCCCTCAGTGCTGACACTTAGAACCCTCATAGACTACCATGATGTGTCAATCGGCACTCTGGAAGCTTCTGTGGAGGGTGAAAGTGTGTTCAATGGAGAGAGGGCACAGAGAAGAGTTCGTAGGGCGTTACTCGACCCACTTCTGGATGGGTCTTTCCTCACCCCCCCCCCCCATGGCTGACACTTAGAAACCCCATAGACTACCATCATGTTTCATTCGCCACTCTGGAAGCTTCTGTGGAGGGTGCAAGTGTGTTCAATGGAGAGAGGACACAGAGTCGAGTTCGTAGAGTGGTTAATCGACAGACTTCTACATGGGTCATTTCCTCAACCATCCTCAGGGCTGACACTTAGAACCCCCATAGACTCCCATGATGTATCAATCGGCACTCTGGAATCTTCTGTGGAGTGTGAAATAGTGTTCAATGGAGAAAGGACACAGAGACGAGTTCGTAGAGGGGTTACTTGACCCACTCCTTGATGGGTCATTTCCTGACCCCCCATCAGGGCTGACACGTAGAACCCCCATAGACTCCCATGATCTGCCAATCATCGCTCTGGAAGCTTCTGTGGAGCGTAAAAGTGTGCTGAATGGAGGGAGGTCACAGAGACGAGTTTGTAGAGGGGTTACTCGACCCACTTCTCGATGGGTCATTTCCTGATCCCTCCTCAGGGCTGACACTTAGAACCACCATAGACTACCATGATGTGTCAGTCGGCACTGGGGAAGTTTCTTTGGCGGGTGAAAAAGTGTTCAAAGGAGAGAGGGCATAGAGAAGAGTTGGTAGAGGGGTTACTTGACCCACTTCTGGATGGATCATTTCCTGACCCCCCCTCAGGGCTGACACTTAGAACCCCCATAGACTACCATGATGTGTCATTCGCCACTCTGGAAGCTTCTGTGGAGGGTGAAAGTGTGTTCAATGGAGAGAAGGCACAGAGACGAGTTCGTAGAGGGGTTGCTCGACCCACTTCTGGATGGGTCATTTCCTGTCCCCCGCACAGGGCTGCAACTTAGAACCCCATAGAGTCCCATGATGTGTCATTTGGAACTCTGGAAGCTTTTGTGGAGGGTGAAAGTGTGTTCAAAGGAGAGAGGGCACAGAGAAGAGTTCGTAGAGGGCTTACTCGACCCACTTCTGGATGGGTCATTTCCTGACCCCCCCCTCAGAGCTGACACTTAGAACCCTCATAGACTACCATGATGTGTCAATCGGCACTCTGGAAGCTTCTGTGGAGGGGGAAAGTGTGTTCAATGGAGAGAGGACACAGAGACGAGTTCGTAGAGTGGTTACTCGACAAACTTCTACATGGGTCATTGCCTCACCCCCCTCAGGGCTGACAGTTAGAACCCCTTAGACTTCCATGATGTGTCAGTCGGCACTCTGGAAGCTTCTGTGGAGGGTGAAAGGGTGTTCAAAGGAGAGAGGCCACAGAGATGAGTTTGTAGAGGGGTAACTAGACCCACTTATGGACTGGTCATATCCTTACCCCCCCCCCAGGGCTGACACTTAGAACCCCCATAGACTAACATGATGTGTCATTTGCCACTCTGGAAGCTTCTGTGGAGGGTGAAAGTGTGTTCAAGGAGAGAGGGCACAGAGAAGAGTTCGTAGAGGGGTTACTTGACCCACTTCTGGATGGAACATATCCTGACCCCCCCCTCAGGGCTGACCCTTAGAACCCCCATAGACTACCATAATGTGTCAATCGGCACTCTGGAAGCTTTTGTGGAGGGTGAAAGTGTGTTCAATGGAGAGAGGACACAGAGACGAGTTCGTAGAGTGGTTACTAGACAAACTTCTACATGGGTCATTTCCTCACCCCCCTCAGGGCTGACACTTAGAACCCCATAGACTTCCATGATGTGTCAGTCGGAACTCTGGAAGCTTCTGTGGAGGGTGAAAAAGTGTTCAATGGAGAGAAGGCACAGAGACGAGTTCGTAGGGGGTTACTTGACCCACTTCTGGATGGGTCATTTCCTGACCCCGCCTCAGGGCTGACACTTAGAACCTCCATAGATTCCCATGATGTGTAAATCGGCACTCTGGAAGCTTCTGTGGAGTGTGAATGTGTGTTCAATGGAGAGAGGGCACAGAGAAGAGTTCGTAGAAGGGTTACTTGACCCAGTTCTTGATGGGTCATTTCCTGACGCCCCCTCAGGGCTCACACTTAGAACCCCCATAGACTTCCATGATGTGTCAGTCGGCACTCTGGAAGCTTCTGTGGAGGGTGAAAATGTGATCAATGAAGAGAGGACACAGAGATGAGTTCGTAGAGTGATTTCTCGACCTACTTCTGGATGGGTCATTTCCTGTCCCCCGTAAAGGGCTGCAACGTGGAACCCCATAGAGTCCCATGATGTGTCAGTTGTAACTCTGGAAGCTTCTGTGGAGTGTGGAAGTGTGTTCAATGGAGAGAGGGTACAGAGAAGAGTTCGTAGAGGGGTTACGTGACCCACTTCTTGATGGGTCATTTCCTGACCCCCCCTCAGGGCTGACACTAAGAACCCCCATAGAATCCCATGATGTGCAAATCGGCACTCTGGAAGCTTCTGTGGAGTGTGAATGTGTGTTCAATGGAGAGAGGGCACAGAGAAGAGTTCGTAGAAGGGTTACTTGACCCAGTTCTTGATGGGTCATTTCCTGACGCCCCCTCAGGGCTCACACTTAGAACCCCCATAGACTTCCATGATGTGTCAGTCGGCACTCTGGAAGCTTCTGTGGAGGGTGAAAATGTGATCAATGAAGAGAGGACACAGAGATGAGTTCGTAGAGTGATTTCTCGACCTACTTCTGGATGGGTCATTTCCTGTCCCCCGTAAAGGGCTGCAACGTGGAACCCCATAGAGTCCCATGATGTGTCAGTTGTAACTCTGGAAGCTTCTGTGGAGTGTGGAAGTGTGTTCAATGGAGAGAGGGTACAGAGAAGAGTTCGTAGAGGGGTTACGTGACCCACTTCTTGATGGGTCATTTACTGACCCCCCCTCAGGGCTGACACTTAGAACCCCAATAGACTTCCATCATGTGTCATTCGGCACTCTGGAAGCTTTTGTGGAGGGTGAAAATATGTTCAAAGGAGAGAGGACACAGAGACGAGTTGGTAGAGAGTTATTCGACCCACTTCTGTTTGGGTCATATCCTGACCCCACCACAGGGCTGACACTTAGAACCCCATAGAGTCCCATGATGTGTCAGTTGGCACTCTGGAAGCTTCTGTGGAGGGTGAAAGTGTGTTCAATGGAGAGAGGGCACAGAGAAGAGTTCGCTGAGGGGTTACTTGACTCAGTTCTTGATGGGTCATTTCCTGACCCCCACTCAGGGCTGACACTTAGAACCCCCATAGACTTCCATCATGTGTCAGTCGGCACTCTGGAAGCTTCTGTGGAGGGTGAAAGTGTGTTCAATGGAGAGAGGACACAGAGTCGAGTTCGTAGGGGGTTACTCGACCTTCTTCTGGATGGGTCATTTCCTGACCCCCCTCAGGGCTGACACTTAGAACCCCCATAGACTCCCATGATGTGCCAATCATCACTCTGGAAGCTTCTGTGGAGCGTAAAACTGTGCTGAATGGAGGGAGGTCACAGAGACGAGTTTGTAGAGGGGTTACTCGACCCACTTCTGGATGGGTCATTTCCAGATCCCCCCTCAGGGCTGACACTTAGAACCCCCATAGACTTCCATCATGTGTCATTCGGCACTCTGGAAGCTTTTGTGGAGGGTGAAAATGTGTTCAATGGGGAGATGGCACAGAGAGGAGTTCGTAGAGGGGTTACTTGACCCACTTCTGGATGGGTCATTTCCTGGCCCCACCACAGGGCTGACACTTAGAACCCCCATAGACTCCCATGATGTGTCATTCGGCACTCTGGAAGCTTCTGTGGAGGGTGAAAGGGTGTTCAAAGGAGAGAGGCCACAGAGACGAGTTTGTAGAGGGGTTAATAGACCCACTTATGGATGGGTCATTTCCTGACCCCCCCCTCAGTGATGACACTTAGAACCCTCATAGACTACCATGATGTGTCAATCGGCACTCTGGAAGCTTCTGTGGAGGGTGAAAGTGTGTTCAATGGAGAGAGGACACGGAGACGAGTTCGTAGAGTGGTTACTCGACAAACTTCTACATGGGTCATTGCCTCACCCCCCCCATGGCTGACACTTAGAACCTCCATAGAGTTCCATGATGTGTCCGTCGGCACTCTGGAAGCTTCTGTGGAGGGTGAAAGTGTGTTCAATGGAGAGTGGGCACAGAGAAGAGTTGGCAGAGCGGTTACTCGACCCACTTCTGGATTAGTCATTTCCTGAACCCCCTCAGGGCTGACACTTATAACCCCCATAGACTCCCATGATGTGTCACTTGGCACTCTGGAAGCCTCTGTGGAGGGTGAAAGTGTGTTCAATGGAGAGAGGGCACAGAGACGAGTTTGTAGAGGGGTTACTTGACCCACTTCTGGATGGGTAATTTCCTGATCCCCCCTCAGGGCTCACATTTAGAACCCCCATAGACTCCCATGATGTGTCAGTCGGCACTCTGGAAGTTTCTTTGGCGGGTGAAAGTGTGTTCAATGGAGAGAGGGAAAAGAGACGAGTTAGTAAAGGTGGTACCTGACCCACTTCAGGATGGGTCAATTCCTGACCCCCCCCTCAGGGCTGACACTTAGAACCCACATAGACTCCCATGATGTGCAAATCATCACTCTGGAAGCTTCTGTGGAGGGTGAAAGTGTGTTCAATGGAGAGAGGACAAAGAGACGAGTTCGTAGGGGGTTACCGACCTTCTGCTGGATGGGTCATTTCCTGACCCCCCCTCTCAGGGCTGACACTTAGAACCCCCATAGACTCCCATGATGTGCCAATCATCACTCTGGAAGCTTCTGTGGAGCGTAAAAGTGTGCTGAATGGAGGGAGGTCACAGAGACGAGTTTGTAGAGGGGTTACTCGACCCACTTCTGGATGGGTCATTTCCTGATCCCCCCTCAGGGCTGACACTTAGAACCCCCATAGACTACCATGATGTGTCAGTCGGCACTTTGGAAGTTTCTTTGGCGGGTGAAAAAGTGTTCAAAGGAGAGAGGGCACAGAGAAGAGTTGGTAGAGGGGTTACTTGACCCACTTCTGGATGGGTCATTTCCTGACCCCCCCTCAGGGCTGACACTTAGAACCCCCATAGACTACCATGATGTGTCATTCGCCACTCTGGAAACTTCTGTGGAGGGTGAAAGTGTGTTCAATGGAGAGAAGGCACAGAGAGGAGTTCGTAGGGGGTTACTTGACCCATTTCTGGATGGGTCATTTCCTGACCCCCCCTCAGGGCTGACACTTAGAACCCCCACAGAGTTCCATGATGTGTCCGGCGGCACTCTGGAAGCTTCTGTGGAGCGTGAAAATGTGTTCAATGAAGAGAGGACATAGAGACGAGTTCGTAGGGGGTTACTCGACCTACTTCTGGATGGGTCATTCCTGACCCCCCTCAGGGCTGCCACTTAGAACCCCCATAGACTCCCATGATGTGCCAAGCATCACTCTGGAAGCTTCTGTGGAGCGTGAAAGTGTGCTCAATGGAGGGAGGTCACAGAGACAAGTTCGTAGAGGGCTTACTCGACCCACTTCTGGATGGGTCATTTCCTGATCCCCCTCAGGGCTGACAGTTAAAACCCCCATAGACTCCCATGATGTGTCTGTCAGCATTCTGAAAGCTTCTGTGGAGGGTGAAAGGGTGTTCAAAGGAGAGAGGCCACAGAGATGAGTTTGTAGAGGGGTTACTAGACCCACTTATGGACTGGTCATATCCTTACCCCCCCCAGGGCTGACACTTAGAACCCCCATAGACTAACATGATGTGTCATTCGCCACTCTGGAAGCTTCTGTGGAGGGTGAAAGTGTGTTCAAGGAGAGAGGGCACAGAGATGAGTTTGTAGAGGGGTTACTAGACCCACTTATGGACTGGTCATATCCTTACCCCCCCCCCAGGGCTGACACTTAGAACCCCCATAGACTAACATGATGTGTCATTCGCCACTCTGGAAGCTTCTGTGGAGGGTGAAAGTGTGTTCAATGGAGAGAGGGAAAAGAGACGAGTTAGTAAAGGTGGTACCTGACCCACTTCAGGATGGGTCATTTCCTGACCCCCCTCAGGGCTGACACTTAGAACCCACATAGACTTCCATGATGTGTCTGTCGGCACTCTGGAAGCTTCTGTGGAGGGTGAAAAAGTGTTCAAAGGAGAGGGGGCACAGAGACGAATTAGTAGAGTGGTTACTCGACCCACGTCTGGATGGGTCAATTCCTGACCCCCCCTCAGGGCTGACACTTAGAACCCCCATAGACTCCCATGATGTGTCAATCGGCACTGTGGAAGCTTCTGTGGAGGGTGAAAGTGAGTTCAATGGAGAGAGGACACGGAAACGAGTTCGCAGAGTGGTTACTCGACCCACTTCTTGATGGGTCATTTCCAGACCCCCCTCAGGGCTGACACTTAGAACCCCCATAGACTCCCATGATGTGTCAATCGGCACTCTGGAAGCTTCTGTGGAGTGTGAAAGTGCGTTCAATGGAGAGAGGACACAGAGACGAGTTCGTAGAGAGTTACTCGACCGACTTCTGTTTGGGTCATATCCTTACCCCACCACAGGGCTGACACAGAACCCCATAGAATCCCATGATGTGTCAGTTGGCACTCTGGAAGCTTCTGTGGAGGGTGAAAGTGTGTTCAATGGAGAGAGGGCACAGAGAAGAGTTCGCTGAGGGATTACTTGACTCTGTTCTTGATGGGTCATTTCCTGACCCCCTCTCAGTGCTGACACTTAGAACCCCCATAGACTTCCATGATGTGTCAGTCGGCACTCTGGAAGCTTCTGTGGAGGGTGAAAGTGTGTTCAATGGAGAGAGGACACAGAGACGAGTTCGTAGGGGGTTACTCGACCTTCTTCTGGATGGGTCATTTCCTGACCCCCCCTCAGGGCTGACTCTTAGAACCCCCATAGACTCCCATGATGTGCCAATCATCACTCTGGAAGCTTCTGTGGAGAGTAAAAGTGTGCTGAATGGAGGGAGGTCACAGAGACGAGTTTGTAGAGGGGTTACTCGACCCACTTCTGGATGGGTCATTTCCTGATCCCCCCTCAGGGCTGACACTTAGAACCCCCATAGACTACCTTGATGTGTCAATCGGCACTTTGGAAGTTTCTTTGGCGGGTGAAAAAGTGTTCAAAGGAGAGAGGGCACAGAGAAGAGTTGGTAGAGGGGTTACTTGACCCACTTCTGGATGGGTCATTTCCTGACCCCCCCTCAGGGCTGACACTTAGAACCCCCATAGACTACCATGATGTGCCAATCATCACTCTGGAAGCTTCTGTGGAGCGTAAAACTGTGCTGAATGGAGAGAGGGCACAGAGAAGAGTTCGTAGAGGGGTTACGTGACCCACTTCTGGATGGGTCATTTCCTCACCCCCCCTCATGGCTGACACTAAGAACCCCCCCGGGTTCCATGATGTGTCCGTCGGCACTCTGGAAGCTTCTGTGGAACGTGAAAGTTTGCTCAATGGAGGGAGGTCACAGAGACAAGTTCGTAGAGGGCTTACTCGACCCACTTCTGGATGGGTCATTTCCTGACCCCCCCCTCAGTGATGACACTTAGAACCCTCATAGACTACCATGATGTGTCAATCGGCACTCTGGAAGCTTCTGTGGAGGGTGAAAGTGTGTTCAATGGAGAGAGGACACGGAGACGAGTTCGTAGAGTGGTTACTCGACAAACTTCTACATGGGTCATTGCCTCACCCCCCCCATGGCTGACACTTAGAACCTCCATAGAGTTCCATGATGTGTCCGTCGGCACTCTGGAAGCTTCTGTGGAGGGTGAAAGTGTGTTCAATGGAGAGTGGGCACAGAGAAGAGTTGGCAGAGGGGTTACTTGACCCACTTCTGGATGGGTCATTTCCTGACCCCCCCTCAGGGCTGACACTTATAACCCCCATAGACTCCCATGATGTGTCAATCGGTACTCTGGAAACTTCTATGGAGGGTGAAAGAAGGTTCAATGGAGAGAGGACACAGAAGAGTTCCTAGAGTGGTTTCTCGACCCACTTCAGGATGGGTCATTTCCTGTCCCCCCCATCAGGGCTGACACGTAGAACCCCCATAGACTCCCATGATGTGCCAATCATCACTCTGGAATCTTCTGTGGAGCGTAAATGTGTGCTGAATGGAGGGAGGTCACAGAGACGAGTTTGTAGAGGGGTTACTCGACCCACTTCTGTATGGCTCATTTCCTGAGCCCCCCTCAGGGCTGACACTTAGAACCCCCATAGACTACCATGATGTGTCATTCGCCACTCTGGAAGCTTCTGTGGAGGGTGAAAGTGTGTTCAATGGAGAGAAGGCACAGAGAGGAGTTCGTAGGGGGTTACTTGACCCATTTCTGGATGGGTCATTTCCTGACCCCGCCTCAGGGCTGACACTTAGAACCCCCATAGACTCCAATGATGTGTAAATCATCACTCTGGAAGCTTCTGTGGAGTGTGAAAGTGTGTTCAATGGAGAGAGGACACAGAGACGAGTTCGTAGAGGGGTTACGTGACCCACTTCTTGATGGGTCATTTCCTCACCCCCCCTCATGGCTGACACTTAGAACCCCCACAGAGTTCCATGATGTGTCCGGCGGCACTCTGGAAGTTTCTGTGGAGCGTGAAAATGTGTTCAATGAAGAGAGGACATAGAGACGAGTTTGTAGGGGGTTACTCGACCTACTTCTGGATGGGTCATTCCTGACCCCCCCTCAGGGCTGCCACTTAGAACCCCCATAGACTCCCATGATGTGCCAAGCATCACTCTGGAAGCTTCTGTGGAGCGTGAAAGTGTGCTCAATGGAGGGAGGTCACAGAGACAAGTTCGTAGAGGGGTTACTTGACCCACTTCTGGATGGAACATTTCCTGACCCCCCTCAGGGCTGACCCTTAGAACCCCCATAGACTACCATAATGTGTCAATCGGCACTCTGGAAGCTTTTGTGGAGGGTGAAAGTGTGTTCAATGGAGAGAGGACACAGAGACGAGTTCGTAGAGTGGTTACTTGACCCACTTCTGGATGGGTCATTTCCTGACCCCGCCTCAGGGCTGACACTTAGAACCCCCATAGATTCCAATGATGTGTAAATCGGCACTCTGGAAGCTTCTGTGGAGGGTGAAAATGTGAACAATGAAGAGAGGAGACAGAGATGAGTTCGTAGAGTGATTTCTCGACCTACTTCTGGATGGGTCATTTCCTGTCCCCCGTAAAGGGCTGCAACGTGGAACCCCATAGAGTCCCATGATGTGTCAGTTGTAACTCTGGAAACTTCTGTGGAGGGTGAAAGTGTGTTCAATGGAGAGAGGACACGGAGACGAGTTCGTAGAGGGGTTATTCGACCCACTTCTGGATGGGTCTTTTCCTCACCCCCCCCATGGCTGACACTTAGAACCTCCATAGAGTTCCATGATGTGTCCGTCGGCACTCTGGAAGCTTCTGTGGAGGGTGAAAGTGTGTTCAATGGAGAGTGGGCACAGAGAAGAGTTGGCAGAGGGGTTACTTGACCCACTTCTGGATGGGTCATTTCCTGACCCCCCCTCAGGGCTGACACTTATAACCCCCATAGACTTCCATGATGTGTCAATCGGTACTCTGGAAACTTCTATGGAGGGTGAAAGAAGGTTCAATGGAGAGAGGACACAGAAGAGTTCCTAGAGTGGTTTCTCGACCCACTTCAGGATGGGTCATTTCCTGACCCCCCCATCAGGGCTGACACGTAGAACCGCCATAGACTCCCATGATGTGCCAATCATCACTCTGGAATCTTCTGTGGAGCGTAAAAGTGTGCTGAATGGAGGGAGGTCACAGAGACGAGTTTGTAGAGGGGTTACTCGACCCACTTCTGTATGGCTCATTTCCTGAGCCCCCTCAGGGCTGACAGTTAGAACCCCCATAGACTACCATGATGTGTCATTCGGCACTTTGGAAGTTTCTTTGGCGGGTTAAAAAGTGTTCAAAGGAGAGAGGGCACAGAGAAGAGTTGGTAGAGGGGTTACTTGACCCACTTCTGGATGGGTCATTTCCTGACCCCCTAAGGGCTGACACTTAGAACCCCCATAGACTCCAATGATGTGTAAATCATCACTCTGGAAGCTTCTGTGGAGTGTGAAAGTGTGTTCAATGGAGAGAGGACACAGAGACGAGTTCGTAGAGGGGTTACTCGACCCACTTCTGGATGGGTCATTTCCTGTCCCCCGCACAGGGCTGCAACTTAGAACCCCATAGAGTCCCATGATGTGTCAGTTGGAACTCTGGAAGCTTCTGTGGAGGGTGAAAGTGTGTTCAAAGGAGAGAGGGCACAGAGAAGAGTTCGTAGAGGGGTTACGTGACCCACTTCTTGATGGGTCATTTCCTCACCCCCTCATGGCTGACACTTAGAACCCCCATAGACTCCCATGATGTGCCAAGCATCACTCTGGAAGCTTCTGTGGAGCGTGAAAGTGTGCTCAATGGAGGGAGGTCACAGAGACAAGTTCGTAGAGGGCTTACTCGACCCACTTCTGGATGGGTCATTTCCTGATCCCCCCTCAGGGCTGACAGTTAGAACCCCCATAGACTCCCATGATGTGTCTGTCAGCATTCTGAAAGCTTCTGTGGAGGGTGAAAGGGTGTTCAAAGGAGAGAGGCCACAGAGATGAGTTTGTAGAGGGGTTACTAGACCCACTTATGGACTGTTCATATCCTTACCCCCCAGGGCTGACACTTAGAACCCCCATAGACTAACATGATGTGTCATTCGCCACTCTGGAAGCTTCTGTGGAGGGTGAAAGTGTGTTCAAGGAGAGAGGGCACAGAGAAGAGTTCGTAGAGGGGTTACTTGACCCACTTCTGGATGGAACATTTCCTGACCCCCCTCAGGGCTGACCCTTAGAACCCCCATAGACTACCATAATGTGTCAATCGGCACTCTGGAAGCTTTTGTGGAGGGTGAAAGTGTGTTCAATGGAGAGAGGACACAGAGACGAGTTCGTAGAGTGGTTACTAGACAAACTTCTACATGGGTCATTTCCTCACCCCCCTCAGGGCTGACACTTAGAACCCCATAGACTTCCATGATGTGTCAGTCGGAACTCTGGAAGCTTCTGTGGAGGGTGAAAGTGTGTTCAAGGAGAGAGGGCACAGAGACGAGTTCGTAGGGGGTTACTTGACCCACGTCTGGATGGTTCATTTCCTGGCCCCCCTTCAGGGTTGACACTTAGAACCCCCATAGAGTCCCATGATGTGTCAGTCAGCACTCTGGAAGCTTCTGTGGAGGGTGAAAAAGTGTTCAATGGAGAGAAGGCACAGAGACGAGTTCGTAGGGGGTTACTTGACCCACTTCTGGATGGGTCATTTCCTGACCCCGCCTCAGGGCTGACACTTAGAACCCCCATAGATTCCAATGATGTGTAAATCGGCACTCTGGAAGCTTCTGTGGAGTGTGAATGTGTGTTCAATGGAGAGAGGGCACAGAGAAGAGTTCGTAGAAGGGTTACTTGACCCACTTCTGGATGGGTCATTTCCTGACCCCGCCTCAGGGCTGACACTTAGAACCCCCATAGATTCCAATGTTGTGTAAATCGGCACTCTGGAAGCTTCTGTGGAGTGTGAATGTGTGTTCAATGGAGAGAGGGCACAGAGAAGAGTTCGTAGAAGGGTTACTTGACCCAGTTCTTGATGGGTCACTTCCTCACCCCCCCTCAGGGCTGACACTTAGAACCCCATAGACTTCCATGATGTGTCAGTCGGCACTCTGGAAGCTTCTGTGGAGGGTGAAAATGTGATCAATGAAGAGAGGACACAGAGATGAGTTCGTAGAGTGATTTCTCGACCTACTTCTGGATGGGTCATTTCCTGTCCCCCGTAAAGGGCTGCAACGTGGAACCCCATAGAGTCCCATGATGTGTCAGTTGTAACTCTGGAAGCTTCTGTGGAGTGTGGAAGTGTGTTCAATGGAGAGAGGGTACAGAGAAGAGTTCGTAGAGGGGTTACGTGACCCACTTCTTGATGGGTCATTTCCTGACCCCCCCTCAGCGCTGACACTAAGAACCCCCATAGAATCCCATGATGTGCAAATCATCACTCTGGAAGCTTCTGTGGAGCGTGAAAGTGTGCTCAATGGAGGGAGGACACAGAGACGAGTTAGTAAAGGTGGTACCTGACCCACTTCAGGATGGGTCAATTCCTGACCCCCCCTCAGGGCTGACACTTAGAACCCACATAGACTCCCATGATGTGCAAATCATCACTCTGGAAGCTTCTGTGGAGGGTGAAAGTGTGTTCAATGGAGAGAGGACACAGAGACGAGTTCGTAGGGGGTTACCGACCTTCTTCTGGATGGGTCATTTCCTGACCCCCCTCTCAGGGCTGACACTTAGAACCCCCATAGACTCCCATGATGTGCCAATCATCACTCTGGAAGCTTCTGTGGAGCGTAAAAGTGTGTTCAATGGAGAGAGGGCACAGAGAAGAGTTCGCTGAGGGGTTACTTGACTCAGTTCTTGATGGGTCATTTCCTGACCCCCACTCAGGGCTGACACTTAGAACCCCCATAGACTTCCATCATGTGTCAGTCGGCACTCTGGAAGCTTTTGTGGAGGGTGAAAATGTGTTCAATGGGGAGAGGGCACAGAGAGGAGTTCGTAGAGGGGTTACTTGACCCACTTCTGGATGGGTCATTTCCTGGCCCCACCACAGGGCTGACACTTAGAACCCCCATAGACTCCCATGATGTGTCATTCGGCACTCTGGAAGCTTCTGTGGAGTGTGAAAGTGCGTTCAATGGAGAGAGGACACAGAGACGAGTTCGTAGAGAGTTATTCGACCCACTTTTGTTTGGGTCATATCCTGACCCCACCACAGGGCTGACACTTAGAACCCCATAGAGTCCCATGATGTGTCAGTTGGCACTCTGGAAGCTTCTGTGGAGGGTGAAAGTGTGTTCAATGGAGAGGGCACAGAGAAGAGTTCGCTGAGGGGTTACTTGACTCAGTTCTTGATGGGTCATTTCCTGACCCCCACTCAGGGCTGACACTTAGAACCCCCATAGACTCCCATGATGTGCCAATCATCACTCTGGAAGCTTCTGTGGAGCGTAAAATTGTGCTGAATGGAGGGAGGTCACAGAGACGAGTTTATAGAGGGGTTACTCGACTCATTTCTGGATGGGTCATTTCCAGATCCCCCTCAGGGCTGACACTTAGAACCCCCATAGACTTCCATCATGTGTCATTCGGCACTCTGGAAGCTTTTGTGGAGGGTGAAAAAGTGTTCAATGGGGAGAGGGCACAGAGAGGAGTTCGTAGAGGGGTTACTTGACCCACTTCTGGATGGGTCATTTCCTGGCCCCACCACAGGGCTGACACTTAGAACCCCCATAGACTCCCATGATGTGTCATTCGGCACTCTGGAAGCTTCTGTGGAGGGTGAAAGGGTGTTCAAAGGAGAGAGGCCACAGAGACGAGTTTGTAGAGGGGTTAATAGACCCACTTATGGACTGGTCATATCCTTACCCCCCACCAGGGCTGACACTTAGAACCCCCATAGACTGCCATGATGTGTCATTCGCCACTCTGGAAGCTTCTGTGGAGGGTGAAAAAGTGTTCAAAGGAGAGAGGGCACAGAGAAGAGTTCGTAGAGGGGTTACGTGACCCACTTCTGGATGCGTCATTTCCTCACCCCCCCTCATGGCTGACACTAAGAACCCCCCGGGTTCCATGATGTGTCCGTCGGCACTCTGGAAGCTTCTGTGGAGCGTGAAAGTTTGCTCAATGGAGGGAGGTCACAGAGACAAGTTCGTAGAGGGCTTACTCGACCCACTTCTGGATGGGTCATTTTCTGTCCCCCGCACAGGGCTGCAACTTAGAACCCCATAGAGTCCCATGATGTGTCAGTTGGAACTCTGGAAGCTTCTGTGGAGGGTGAAAGTGTGTTCAAAGGAGAGAGGGCACAGAGAAGAGTTCGTAGAGGGGTTACGTGACCCACTTCTTGATGGGTCATTTCCTCACCCCCCTCATGGCTGACACTTAGAACCCCCACAGAGTTCCATGATGTGTCCGGCGGCACTCTGGAAGCTTCTGTGGAGCGTGAAAATGTGTTCAATGAAGAGAGGACATAGAGACGAGTTCGTAGGGGGTTACTCGACCTACTTCTGGATGGGTCATTCCTGACCCCCCTCAGGGCTTCCACTTAGAACCCCCATAGACTCCCATGATGTGCCAAGCATCACTCTGGAAGCTTCTGTGGAGCGTGAAAGTGTGCTCAATGGAGGGAGGTCACAGAGACAAGTTCGTAGAGGGCTTACTCGACCCACTTCTGGATGGGTCATTTCCTGATCCCCCCTCAGGGCTGACAGTTAAAACCCCCATAGACTCCCATGATGTGTAAATCGGCACTCTGGAAGCTTCTGTGGAGTGTGAATGTGTGTTCAATGGAGAGAGGGCACAGAGAAGAGTTCGTAGAAGGGTTACTTGACCCAGTTCTTGATGGGTCATTTCCTGACCCCCCCTCAGCGCTGACACTAAGAACCCCCATAGAATCCCATGATGTGCAAATCATCACTCTGGAAGCTTCTGTGGAGCGTGAAAGTGTGCTCAATGGAGGGAGGACACAGAGACGAGTTTGTAGAGGGGTTACTTGACCCACTTCTGGATGGGTAATTTCCTGATCCCCCCTCAGGGCTCACACTTAGAACCCCCATAGACTCCCATGATGTGTCAGTCGGCACTCTGGAAGTTTCTTTGGCGGGTGAAAGTGTGTTCAATGGAGAGAGGGAAAAGAGACGAGTTAGTAAAGGTGGTACCTGACCCACTTCAGGATGGGTCATTTCCTGACCCCCTCAGGGCTGACACTTAGAACCCACATAGACTTCCATGATGTGTCTGTCGGCACTCTGGAAGCTTCTGTGGAGGGTGAAAAAGTGTTCAAAGGAGACGGGCACAGAGACGAATTAGTAGAGTGGTTACTCGACCCACTTCTGGATGGGTCAATTCCTGACCCCCCTCAGGGCTGACACTTAGAACCCCCATAGACTCCCATGATGTGTCAATCGGCACTGTGGAAGCTTCTGTGGAGGGTGAAAGTGAGTTCAATGGAGAGAGGACACGGAAACGAGTTCGCAGAGTGGTTACTCGACCCACTTCTTGATGGGTCATTTCCAGACCCCCCCTCAGGGCTGACACTTAGAACCCCCATAGACTCCCATGATGTGTCAATCGGCACTCTGGAAGCTTCTGTGGAGTGTGAAAGTGCGTTCAATGGAGAGAGGACACAGAGACGAGTTCGTAGAGAGTTACTCGACCGACTTCTGTTTGGGTCATATCCTTACCCCACCACAGGGCTGACACAGAACCCCATAGAATCCCATGATGTGTCAGTTGGCACTCTGGAAGCTTCTGTGGAGGGTGAAAGTGTGTTCAATGGAGAGAGGGCACAGAGAAGAGTTCGCTGAGGGATTACTTGACTCAGTTCTTGATGGGTCATTTCCTGACCCCCACTCAGTGCTGACACTTAGAACCCCCATAGACTTCCATGATGTGTCAGTCGGCACTCTGGAAGCTTCTGTGGAGGGTGAAAGTGTGTTCAATGGAGAGAGGACACAGAGACGAGTTCGTAGGGGGTTACTCGACCTTCTTCTGGATGGGTCATTTCCTGACCCCCCCCCCAGGGCTGACTCTTAGAACCCCCATAGACTCCCATGATGTGCCAATCATCACTCTGGAAGCTTCTGTGGAGAGTAAAAGTGTGCTGAATGGAGGGAGGTCACAGAGACGAGTTTGTAGAGGGGTTACTCGACCCACTTCTGGATGGGTCATTTCCTGATCCCCCTCAGGGCTGACACTTAGAACCCCCATAGACTACCTTGATGTGTCAATCGGCACTTTGGAAGTTTCTTTGGCGGGTGAAAAAGTGTTCAAAGGAGAGAGGGCACAGAGAAGAGTTGGTAGAGGGGTTACTTGACCCACTTCTGGATGGGTCATTTCCTGACCCCCCCTCAGGGCTGACACTTAGAACCCCCATAGACTACCATGATGTGTCATTCGCCACTCTGGAAACTTCTGTGGAGGTTGAAAGTGTGTTCAATGGCGAGACGGACACGAGAGGCGTTCGTAGGGGGTTACTTGACCCATTTCTGGATGGGTCATTTCCTGACCCCCCCTCAGGGCTGACACTTAGAACCCCCATAGACTCCAATGATGTGTAAATCATCACTGTGGAACCTTCTGTGGAGTGTGAAAGTGTGTTCAATGGAGAGAAGGCACAGAGACGAGTTCGTAGAGGGGTTACTCGACAAACTTCTACATGGGTCATTTCCTGGCCCCCCCCTCAGGGCTGACACTTAGAACCCCCATAGACTACCATGATGTGTCATTCGCCACTCTGGAAACTTCTGTGGAGGGTGAAAGTGTGTTCAATAGAGAGAGGGAAAAGAGACGAGTTAGTAAAGGTAGTACCTGACCCACTTCTGGATGGGTCATTTCCTGACCCCCCCTCAGGGATGACACTTAGAACCCCCATAGACTCCCATGATGTGTCAATCGGCACTCTGGAAGCTTCTGTGGAGGGTGAAAGTGAGTTCAATGGAGAGAGGACACGGAAACGAGTTCGCAGAGTGGTTACTCGACCCACTTCTTGATGGGTCATTACCAGACCCCCCCTCAGGGCTGACACTTAGAACCCCTATAGACTTCCAAGATATGTCAGTCGGCACTCTGGAAGCTTCTGTGGAGTGTGAAAGTGCGTTCAATGGAGAGAGGACACAGAGACGAGTTCGTAGAGAGTTATTCGACCCACTTCTGTTTGGGTCATATCCTTACCCCACCACAGGGCTGACACTTAGAACCCCATAGAGTCCCATGATGTGTCAGTTGGCACTCTGGAAGCTTCTGTGGAGGGTGAAAGTGTGTTCAATGGAGAGAGGGCACAGAGAAGAGTTCGCTGAGGGGTTACTTGACTCAGTTCTTGATGGGTCATTTCCTGACCCCCACTCAGGGCTGACACTTAGAACCCCCATAGACTTCCATCATGTGTCAGTCGGCACTCTGGAAGCTTTTGTGGAGGGTGAAAATGTGTTCAATGGGGAGAGGGCACAGAGAGGAGTTCGTAGAGGGGTTACTTGACCCACTTCTGGATGGGTCATTTCCTGGCCCCACCACAGGGCTGACACTTAGAACCCCCATAGACTCCCATGATGTGTCATTCGGCACTCTGGAAGCTTCTGTGGAGTGTGAAAGTGCGTTCAATGGAGAGAGGACACAGAGACGAGTTCCTAGAGAGTTATTCGACCCACTTTTGTTTGGGTCATATCCTGACCCCACCACAGGGCTGACACTTAGAACCCCATAGAGTCCCATGATGTGTCAGTTGGCACTCTGGAAGCTTCTGTGGAGGGTGAAAGTGTGTTCAATGGAGAGAGGGCACAGAGAAGAGTTCGCTGAGGGGTTACTTGACTCAGTTCTTGATGGGTCATTTCCTGACCCCCACTCAGGGCTGACACTTAGAACCCCCATAGACTTCCATCATGTGTCAGTCGGCACTCTGGAAGCTTCTGTGGAGGGTGAAAGTGTGTTCAATGGAGAGAGGACACAGAGTCGAGTTCGTAGGGGGTTACTCGACCTTCTTCTGGATGGGTCATTTCCTGACCCCCCCTCAGGGCTGACACTTAGAACCCCCATAGACTCCCATGATGTGCCAATCATCACTCTGGAAGCTTCTGTGGAGCGTAAAACTGTGCTGAATGGAGGGAGGTCACAGAGACGAGTTTATAGAGGGGTTACTCGACTCATTTCTGGATGGGTCATTTCCAGATCCCCCCTCAGGGCTGACACTTAGAACCCCCATAGACTTCCATCATGTGTCATTCGGCACTCTGGAAGCTTTTGTGGAGGGTGAAAAAGTGTTCAATGGGGAGAGGGCACAGAGAGGAGTTCGTAGAGGGGTTACTTGACCCACTTCTGGATGGGTCATTTCCTGGCCCCACCACAGGGCTGACACTTAGAACCCCCATAGACTCCCATGATGTGTCATTCGGCACTCTGGAAGCTTCTGTGGAGGGTGAAAGGGTGTTCAAAGGAGAGAGGCCACAGAGACGAGTTTGTAGAGGGGTTAATAGACCCACTTATGGACTGGTCATATCCTTACCCCCCACCAGGGCTGACACTTAGAACCCCCATAGACTGCCATGATGTGTCATTCGCCACTCTGGAAGCTTCTGTGGAGGGTGAAAAAGTGTTCAAAGGAGAGAGGGCACAGAGAAGAGTTCGTAGAGGGGTTACGTGACCCACTTCTGGATGCGTCATTTCCTCACCCCCCCTCATGGCTGACACTAAGAACCCCCCCGGGTTCCATGATGTGTCCGTCGGCACTCTGGAAGCTTCTGTGGAGCGTGAAAGTTTGCTCAATGGAGGGAGGTCACAGAGACAAGTTCGTAGAGGGCTTACTCGACCCACTTCTGGATGGGTCATTTCCTGACCCCCGCACAGGGCTGCAACTTAGAACCCCATAGAGTCCCATGATGTGTCAGTTGGAACTCTGGAAGCTTCTGTGGAGGGTGAAAGTGTGTTCAAAGGAGAGAGGGCACAGAGAAGAGTTCGTAGAGGGGTTACGTGACCCACTTCTTGATGGGTCATTTCCTCACCCCCCCTCATGGCTGACACTTAGAACCCCCATAGACTCCCATGATGTGCCAAGCATCACTCTGGAAGCTTCTGTGGAGCGTGAAAGTGTGCTCAATGGAGGGAGGTCACAGAGACAAGTTCGTAGAGGGCTTACTCGACCCACTTCTGGATGGGTCATTTCCTGATCCCCCTCAGGGCTGACAGTTAAAACCCCCATAGACTCCCATGATGTGTCTGTCAGCATTCTGAAAGCTTCTGTGGAGGGTGAAAGGGTGTTCAAAGGAGAGAGGCCACAGAGATGAGTTTGTAGAGGGGTTACTAGACCCACTTATGGACTGGTCATATCCTTACCCCCCCAGGGCTGACACTTAGAACCCCCATAGACTAACATGATGTGTCATTCGCCACTCTGGAAGCTTCTGTGGAGGGTGAAAGTGTGTTCAAGGAGAGAGGGCACAGAGATGAGTTTGTAGAGGGGTTACTAGACCCACTTATGGACTGGTCATATCCTTACCCCCCCCAGGGCTGACACTTAGAACCCCCATAGACTAACATGATGTGTCATTCGCCACTCTGGAAGCTTCTGTGGAGGGTGAAAGTGAGTTCAATGGAGAGAGGACACGGAAACGAGTTCGCAGAGTGGTTACTCGACCCACTTCTTGATGGGTCATTTCCAGACCCCCCTCAGGGCTGACACTTAGAACCCCCATAGACTCCCATGATGTGTCAATCGGCACTCTGGAAGCTTCTGTGGAGTGTGAAAGTGCGTTCAATGGAGAGAGGACACAGAGACGAGTTCGTAGAGAGTTACTCGACCGACTTCTGTTTGGGTCATATCCTTACCCCACCACAGGGCTGACACAGAACCCCATAGAATCCCATGATGTGTCAGTTGGCACTCTGGAAGCTTCTGTGGAGGGTGAAAGTGTGTTCAATGGAGAGAGGGCACAGAGACGAGTTCGTAGGGGGTTACTCGACCTTCTTCTGGATGGGTCATTTCCTGACCCCCCTCAGGGCTGACTCTTAGAACCCCCATAGACTCCCATGATGTGCCAATCATCACTCTGGAAGCTTCTGTGGAGAGTAAAAGTGTGCTGAATGGAGGGAGGTCACAGAGACGAGTTTGTAGAGGGGTTACTCGACCCACTTCTGGATGGGTCATTTCCTGATCCCCCTCAGGGCTGACACTTAGAACCCCCATAGACTACCTTGATGTGTCAATCGGCACTTTGGAAGTTTCTTTGGCGGGTGAAAAAGTGTTCAAAGGAGAGAGGGCACAGAGAAGAGTTGGTAGAGGGGTTACTTGACCCACTTCTGGATGGGTCATTTCCTGACCCCCTCAGGGCTGACACTTAGAACCCCCAGAGACTACCATGATGTGTCATTCGCCACTCTGGAAACTTCTGTGGAGGGTGAAAGTGTGTTCAATGGAGAGAAGACACAGAGAAGAGTTCGTAGGGGGTTACTTGACCCATTTCTGGATGGGTCATTTCCTGACCCCCGCACAGGGCTGCAACTTAGAACCCCATAGAGTCCCATGATGTTTCAGTTGGAACTCTGGAAGCTTCTGTGGAGGGTGAAAGTGTGTTCAAAGGAGAGAGGGCACAGAGAAGAGTTCGTAGAGGGGTTACGTGACCCACTTCTTGATGGGTCATTTCCTCACCCCCCTCATGGCTGACACTTAGAACCCCCACAGAGTTCCATGATGTGTCAGTCGGCACTCTGGAAGCTTCTGTGGAGGGTGAAAGTGTGTTCAATGGAGAGAGGACACAGAGTCGAGTTCGTAGGGGGTTACTCGACCTTCTTCTGGATGGGTCATTTCCTGACCCCCCTCAGGGCTGACACTTAGAACCCCCATAGACTCCCATGATGTGCCAATCATCACTCTGGAAGCTTCTGTGGAGCGTAAAACTGTGCTGAATGGAGGGAGGTCACAGAGACGAGTTTGTAGAGGGGTTACTCGACCCACTTCTGGATGGGTCATTTCCAGATCCCCCTCAGGGCTGACACTTAGAACCCCCATAGACTTCCATCATGTGTCATTCGGCACTCTGGAAGCTTTTGTGGAGGGTGAAAATGTGTTCAATGGGGAGATGGCACAGAGAGGAGTTCGTAGAGGGGTTACTTGACCCACTTCTGGATGGGTCATTTCCTGGCCCCACCACAGGGCTGACACTTAGAACCCCCATAGACTCCCATGATGTGTCATTCGGCACTCTGGAAGCTTCTGTGGAGGGTGAAAGGGTGTTCAAAGGAGAGAGGCCACAGAGACGAGTTTGTAGAGGGGTTAATAGACCCACTTATGGACTGGTCATATCCTTACCCCCCCCACCAGGGCTGACACTTAGAACCCCCATAGACTACCATGATGTGTCATTCGCCACTCTGGAAGCTTCTGTGGAGGGTGAAAAAGTGTTCAAAGGAGAGAGGGCACAGAGAAGAGTTCGTAGAGGGGTTACGTGACCCACTTCTGGATGGGTCATTTCCTCACCCCCCCCTCATGGCTGACACTAAGAACCCCCCCGGGTTCCATGATGTGTCCGTCGGCACTCTGGAAGCTTCTGTGGAGCGTGAAAGTTTGCTCAATGGAGGGAGGTCACAGAGACAAGTTCGTAGAGGGCTTACTCGACCCACTTCTGGATGGGTCATTTCCTGACCCCCCCCTCAGTGATGACACTTAGAACCCTCATAGACTACCATGATGTGTCAATCGGCACTCTGGAAGCTTCTGTGGAGGGTGAAAGTGTGTTCAATGGAGAGAGGACACGGAGACGAGTTCGTAGAGTGGTTACTCGACAAACTTCTACATGGGTCATTGCCTCACCCCCCCCATGGCTGACACTTAGAACCTCCATAGAGTTCCATGATGTGTCCGTCGGCACTCTGGAAGCTTCTGTGGAGGGTGAAAGTGTGTTCAATGGAGAGTGGGCACAGAGAAGAGTTGGCAGAGGGGTTACTTGACCCACTTCTGGATGGGTCATTTCCTGACCCCCCTCAGGGCTGACACTTATAACCCCCATAGACTCCCATGATGTGTCAATCGGTACTCTGGAAACTTCTATGGAGGGTGAAAGAAGGTTCAATGGAGAGAGGACACAGAAGAGTTCCTAGAGTGGTTTCTCGACCCACTTCAGGATGGGTCATTTCCTGACCCCCCATCAGGGCTGACACGTAGAACCCCCATAGACTCCCATGATGTGCCAATCATCACTCTGGAATCTTCTGTGGAGCGTAAATGTGTGCTGAATGGAGGGAGGTCACAGAGACGAGTTTGTAGAGGGGTTACTCGACCCACTTCTGTATGGCTCATTTCCTGAGCCCCCTCAGGGCTGACACTTAGAACCCCCATAGACTACCATGATGTGTCATTCGCCACTCTGGAAGCTTCTGTGGAGGGTGAAAGTGTGTTCAATGGAGAGAAGGCACAGAGAGGAGTTCGTAGGGGGTTACTTGACCCATTTCTGGATGGGTCATTTCCTGACCCCGCCTCAGGGCTGACACTTAGAACCCCCATAGACTCCAATGATGTGTAAATCATCACTCTGGAAGCTTCTGTGGAGTGTGAAAGTGTGTTCAATGGAGAGAGGACACAGAGACGAGTTCGTAGAGGGGTTACGTGACCCACTTCTTGATGGGTCATTTCCTCACCCCCCCTCATGGCTGACACTTAGAACCCCCACAGAGTTCCATGATGTGTCCGGCGGCACTCTGGAAGCTTCTGTGGAGCGTGAAAATGTGTTCAATGAAGAGAGGACATAGAGACGAGTTTGTAGGGGGTTACTCGACCTACTTCTGGATGGGTCATTCCTGACCCCCCCTCAGGGCTGCCACTTAGAACCCCCATAGACTCCCATGATGTGCCAAGCATCACTCTGGAAGCTTCTGTGGAGCGTGAAAGTGTGCTCAATGGAGGGAGGTCACAGAGACAAGTTCGTAGAGGGGTTACTTGACCCACTTCTGGATGGAACATTTCCTGACCCCCCCCCTCAGGGCTGACCCTTAGAACCCCCATAGACTACCATAATGTGTCAATCGGCACTCTGGAAGCTTTTGTGGAGGGTGAAAGTGTGTTCAATGGAGAGAGGACACAGAGACGAGTTCGTAGAGTGGTTACTTGACCCACTTCTGGATGGGTCATTTCCTGACCCCGCCTCAGGGCTGACACTTAGAACCCCCATAGATTCCAATGATGTGTAAATCGGCACTCTGGAAGCTTCTGTGGAGGGTGAAAATGTGATCAATGAAGAGAGGACACAGAGATGAGTTCGTAGAGTGATTTCTCGACCTACTTCTGGATGGGTCATTTCCTGTCCCCCGTAAAGGGCTGCAACGTGGAACCCCATAGAGTCCCATGATGTGTCAGTTGTAACTCTGGAAACTTCTGTGGAGGGTGAAAGTGTGTTCAATGGAGAGAGGACACGGAGACGAGTTCGTAGAGGGGTTATTCGACCCACTTCTGGATGGGTCTTTTCCTCACCCCCCATGGCTGACACTTAGAACCTCCATAGAGTTCCATGATGTGTCCGTCGGCACTCTGGAAGCTTCTGTGGAGGGTGAAAGTGTGTTCAATGGAGAGTGGGCACAGAGAAGAGTTGGCAGAGGGGTTACTTGACCCACTTCTGGATGGGTCATTTCCTGACCCCCCTCAGGGCTGACACTTATAACCCCCATAGACTCCCATGATGTGTCAATCGGTACTCTGGAAACTTCTATGGAGGGTGAAAGAAGGTTCAATGGAGAGAGGACACAGAAGAGTTCCTAGAGTGGTTTCTCGACCCACTTCAGGATGGGTCATTTCCTGACCCCCCATCAGGGCTGACACGTAGAACCGCCATAGACTCCCATGATGTGCCAATCATCACTCTGGAATCTTCTGTGGAGCGTAAAAGTGTGCTGAATGGAGGGAGGTCACAGAGACGAGTTTGTAGAGGGGTTACTCGACCCACTTCTGTATGGCTCATTTCCTGAGCCCCCTCAGGGCTGACAGTTAGAACCCCCATAGACTACCATGATGTGTCATTCGGCACTTTGGAAGTTTCTTTGGCGGGTGAAAAAGTGTTCAAAGGAGAGAGGGCACAGAGAAGAGTTGGTAGAGGGGTTACTTGACCCACTTCTGGATGGGTCATTTCCTGACCCCCCTAAGGGCTGACACTTAGAACCCCCATAGACTCCAATGATGTGTAAATCATCACTCTGGAAGCTTCTGTGGAGTGTGAAAGTGTGTTCAATGGAGAGAGGACACAGAGACGAGTTCGTAGAGGGGTTACTCGACCCACTTCTGGATGGGTCATTTCCTGTCCCCCGCACAGGGCTGCAACTTAGAACCCCATAGAGTCCCATGATGTGTCAGTTGGAACTCTGGAAGCTTCTGTGGAGGGTGAAAGTGTGTTCAAAGGAGAGAGGGCACAGAGAAGAGTTCGTAGAGGGGTTACGTGACCCACTTCTTGATGGGTCATTTCCTCACCCCCCCTCATGGCTGACACTTAGAACCCCCATAGACTCCCATGATGTGCCAAGCATCACTCTGGAAGCTTCTGTGGAGCGTGAAAGTGTGCTCAATGGAGGGAGGTCACAGAGACAAGTTCGTAGAGGGCTTACTCGACCCACTTCTGGATGGGTCATTTCCTGATCCCCCTCAGGGCTGACAGTTAGAACCCCCATAGACTCCCATGATGTGTCTGTCAGCATTCTGAAAGCTTCTGTGGAGGGTGAAAGGGTGTTCAAAGGAGAGAGGCCACAGAGATGAGTTTGTAGAGGGGTTACTAGACCCACTTATGGACTGTTCATATCCTTACCCCCCCAGGGCTGACACTTAGAACCCCCATAGACTAACATGATGTGTCATTCGCCACTCTGGAAGCTTCTGTGGAGGGTGAAAGTGTGTTCAAGGAGAGAGGGCACAGAGAAGAGTTCGTAGAGGGGTTACTTGACCCACTTCTGGATGGAACATTTCCTGACCCCCCTCAGGGCTGACCCTTAGAACCCCCATAGACTACCATAATGTGTCAATCGGCACTCTGGAAGCTTTTGTGGAGGGTGAAAGTGTGTTCAATGGAGAGAGGACACAGAGACGAGTTCGTAGAGTGGTTACTAGACAAACTTCTACATGGGTCATTTCCTCACCCCCCTCAGGGCTGACACTTAGAACCCCATAGACTTCCATGATGTGTCAGTCGGAACTCTGGAAGCTTCTGTGGAGGGTGAAAGTGTGTTCAAGGAGAGAGGGCACAGAGACGAGTTCGTAGGGGGTTACTTGACCCACGTCTGGATGGTTCATTTCCTGGCCCCCCTTCAGGGTTGACACTTAGAACCCCCATAGAGTCCCATGATGTGTCAGTCAGCACTCTGGAAGCTTCTGTGGAGGGTGAAAAAGTGTTCAATGGAGAGAAGGCACAGAGACGAGTTCGTAGGGGGTTACTTGACCCACTTCTGGATGGGTCATTTCCTGACCCCGCCTCAGGGCTGACACTTAGAACCCCCATAGATTCCAATGATGTGTAAATCGGCACTCTGGAAGCTTCTGTGGAGTGTGAATGTGTGTTCAATGGAGAGAGGGCACAGAGAAGAGTTCGTAGAAGGGTTACTTGACCCACTTCTGGATGGGTCATTTCCTGACCCCGCCTCAGGGCTGACACTTAGAACCCCCATAGATTCCAATGTTGTGTAAATCGGCACTCTGGAAGCTTCTGTGGAGTGTGAATGTGTGTTCAATGGAGAGAGGGCACAGAGAAGAGTTCGTAGAAGGGTTACTTGACCCAGTTCTTGATGGGTCACTTCCTCACCCCCCCTCAGGGCTGACACTTAGAACCCCATAGACTTCCATGATGTGTCAGTCGGCACTCTGGAAGCTTCTGTGGAGGGTGAAAATGTGATCAATGAAGAGAGGACACAGAGATGAGTTCGTAGAGTGATTTCTCGACCTACTTCTGGATGGGTCATTTCCTGTCCCCCGTAAAGGGCTGCAACGTGGAACCCCATAGAGTCCCATGATGTGTCAGTCGGCACTCTGGAAGCTTCTGTGGAGTGTGAAAGTGTGTTCAATGGAGAGAGGGCACAGAGAAGAGTTCGTAGAGGGGTTACTTGACCCACTTCTGGATGGGTCATTTCCTAACCCGCCATCAGGGCTGACAGTTAGAACCCCCATAGACTCCCATGATGTATCAATCGGCACTCTGGAAGCTTCTGTGGAGGGTGAAAGTGTGGTCAATGGAGAGAGGGCACAGAGAAGAGTTCGTAGAGGGGTTACGTGACCCACTTCTTGATGGGTCATTTCCTGACCCCCCCTCAGCGCTGACACTAAGAACCCCCATAGAATCCCATGATGTGCAAATCATCACTCTGGAAGCTTCTGTGGAGCGTGAAAGTGTGCTCAATGGAGGGAGGACACAGAGACGAGTTTGTAGAGGGGTTACTTGACCCACTTCTGGATGGGTAATTTCCTGATCCCCCTCAGGGCTCACACTTAGAACCCCCATAGACTCCCATGATGTGTCAGTCGGCACTCTGGAAGTTTCTTTGGCGGGTGAAAGTGTGTTCAATGGAGAGAGGGAAAAGAGACGAGTTAGTAAAGGTGGTACCTGACCCACTTCAGGATGGGTCATTTCCTGACCCCCTCAGGGCTGACACTTAGAACCCACATAGACTTCCATGATGTGTCTGTCGGCACTCTGGAAGCTTCTGTGGAGGGTGAAAGTGTGTTCAAAGGATAGAGGGCACAGAAGAGAGTTCGTAGAGGGGTTACGTGACCCACTTCTGGATGGGTCATTTCCTCACCCCCCCTCATGGCTGACACTAAGAACCCCCCCGGGTTCCATGATGTGTCCGGGATGGGTCATTTCCTGACCCCGCCTCAGGGCTGACACTTAGAACCCCCACAGAGTTCCATGATGTGTCCGGCGGCACTCTGGAAGCTTCTATGGAGCGTGAAAATGTGTTCAATGAAGAGAGGACATAGAGACGAGTTCGTAGGGGGTTACTCGACCTACTTCTGGATGGGTCATTCCTGACCCCCCCTCAGGGCTGCCACTTAGAACCCCCATAGACTCCCATGATGTGTCTGTCAGCATTCTGAAAGCTTCTGTGGAGGGTGAAAGGGTGTTCAAAGGAGAGAGGCCACAGAGATGAGTTTGTAGAGGGGTAACTAGACCCACTTATGGACTGGTCATATCCTTACCCCCCCCCCCCCAGGGCTGACACTTAGAACCCCCATAGACTAACATGATGTGTCATTTGCCACTCTGGAAGCTTCTGTGGAGGGTGAAAGTGTGTTCAAGGAGAGAGGGCACAGAGAAGAGTTCGTAGAGGGGTTACTTGACCCACTTCTGGATGGAACATATCCTGACCCCCCCCTCAGGGCTGACCCTTAGAACCCCCATAGACTACCATAATGTGTCAATCGGCACTCTGGAAGCTTTTGTGGAGGGTGAAAGTGTGTTCAATGGAGAGAGGACACAGAGACGAGTTCGTAGAGTGGTTACTAGACAAACTTCTACATGGGTCATTTCCTCACCCCCCTCAGGGCTGACACTTAGAACCCCATAGACTTCCATGATGTGTCAGTCGGAACTCTGGAAGCTTCTGTGGAGGGTGAAAAAGTGTTCAATGGAGAGAAGGCACAGAGACGAGTTCGTAGGGGGTTACTTGACCCACTTCTGGATGGGTCATTTCCTGACCCCGCCTCAGGGCTGACACTTAGAACCCCCATAGATTCCAATGATGTGTAAATCGGCACTCTGGAAGCTTCTGTGGAGTGTGAATGTGTGTTCAATGGAGAGAGGGCACAGAGAAGAGTTCGTAGAAGGGTTACTTGACCCAGTTCTTGATGGGTCATTTCCTGACGCCCCCCTCAGGGCTCACACTTAGAACCCCCATAGACTTCCATGATGTGTCAGTCGGCACTCTGGAAGCTTCTGTGGAGGGTGAAAATGTGATCAATGAAGAGAGGACACAGAGATGAGTTCGTAGAATGATTTCTCGACCTACTTCTGGATGGGTCATTTCCTGTCCCCCGTAAAGGGCTGCAACGTGGAACCCCATAGAGTCCCATGATGTGTCAGTTGTAACTCTGGAAGCTTCTGTGGAGTGTGAAAGTGTGTTCAATGGAGAGAGGGTACAGAGAAGAGTTCGTAGAGGGGTTACGTGACCCACTTCTTGATGGGTCATTTCCTGACCCCCCCTCAGCGCTGACACTAAGAACCCCCATAGAATCCCATGATGTGCAAATCATCACTCTGGAAGCTTCTGTGGAGCGTGAAAGTGTGCTCAATGGAGGGAGGACACAGAGACGAGTTTGTAGAGGGGTTACTTGACCCACTTCTGGATGGGTCATTTCCTCATCCTGATCCCCCTCAGGGCTCACATTTAGAACCCCCATAGACTCCCATGATGTGTCAGTCGGCACTCTGGAAGTTTCTTTGGCGGGTGAAAGTGTGTTCAATAGAGAGAGGAAAAAGAGACGAGTTAGTAAAGGTGGTACCTGACGCACTTTAGGATGGGTCATTTCCTGACCCCCCTCAGGGCTGACACTTAGAACCCACATAGACTTCCATCATGTGTCTGTCGGCACTCTGGAAGCTTCTGTGGAGGGTGAAAAAGTGTTCAAAGGAGAGGGGGCACAGAGACGAGTTAGTAGAGTGGTTACTTGACCCACTTCTGGATGGGTCAATTCCTGACCCCCCCTCAGGGCTGACACCTAGAACCCCATAGAGTCCCATGATGTGTCAGTTGGCACTCTGGAAGCTTCTGTGGAGGGTGAAAGTGTGTTCAGTGGAGAGAGGACACAGAGACGAGTTCGTAGAGTGGTTACTTGACCCACTTCTGGATGGGTCATTGCCTCACCCCCTCAGGGCTGACACTGAGACCCGCCATAGACTCCCATGAGGTGTCATTCGGCACTCTGGAAGTTTCTGTGGAGGGTGAAAGTGTGCTCAATGGAGAGAGGACAAAGAGACGAGTTCGTACAGTGGTTACTCGACCCAGTTCTGGATGGGTCATTTCCTGGCCCAACCTCAGGGCTGACACTTAGAACCCCCATAGACTCCCATGATGTGTCAGTCGGCACTTTGGAAGTTTCTTTGGCGGGTGAAAAAGTGTTCAATGGAGAGAGGACACAGAGACGAGTTCGTAGAGGGGTTACGTGACCCACTTCTGGATGGGTCATTTCCTGGCCCCCCCTCAGGGCTGACACTGAGAACCCCTATAGACTCCCATGATGTGCCCATCGTCACTCTGGAAGCTCCTGTGGAGCGTGAAAATGTGTTCAATGGGGAGAGGGCACAGAGACGAGTTCGTAGAGGGGTTACTTGACCCACCCCTGGATGGGTCATTTCCTGACCCGCCATCAGGGCTGACAGTTAGAACCCCCATAGACTCCCATGATGTATCAATCGGCACTCTGGAATCTTCTGTGGAGTGTGAAAGTGTGTTCAATGGAGAAAGGACACAGAGACGAGTTCGTAGAGGGGTTACTTGACCCACTTCTTGATGGGTCATTTCCTGACCCACCATCAGGGCTGACACGTAGAACCCCCATAGACTCCCATGATTTGCCAATCATCGCTCTGGAAGCTTCTGTGGAGCGTAAAAGTGTGCTGAATGGAGGGAGGTCACAGAGACGAGTTTGTAGAGGGGTTACTCGACCCACTTCTGGATGGGTCATTTCCTGATCCCCCCTCAGGGCTGACACTTAGAACCCCCATAGACTACCATGATGTGTAAATCATCACTGTGGAAGCTTCTGTGGAGTGTGAAAGTGTGTTCAATGGAGAGAAGGCACAGAGAGGAGTTCGTAGAGGGGTTACTCGACCCACTTCTGGATGGGTCATTTCCTGTCCCCCGCACAGGGCTGCAACTTAGAACCCCATAGAGTCCCATGATGTTTCAGTTGGAACTCTGGAAGCTTCTGTGGAGGGTGAAAGTGTGTTCAAAGGAGAGAGGGCACAGAGAAGAGTTCGTAGAGGGGTTACGTGACCCACTTCTTGATGGGTCATTTCCTCACCCCCCCCCTCATGGCTGACACTTAGAACCCCCACAGAGTTCCATGATGTGTCCGGCGGCACTCTGGAAGCTTCTGTGGAGCGTGAAAGTTTGCTGAATGGAGGGAGGTCACAGAGACAAGTTCGTAGAGGGCTTACTCGATCCACTTCTGGATGGGTCATTTCCTGACCCCCCCCTCAGTGCTGACACTTAGAACCCTCATAGACTACCATGATGTGTCAATCGGCACTCTGGAAGCTTCTGTGGAGGGTGAAAGTGTGTTCAATGGAGAGAGGACACAGAGACGAGTTCGTAGAGTGGTTACTAGACAAACTTCTACATGGGTCATTTCCTCACCCCCCCTCAGGGCTGACACTTAGAACCCCATAGACTTCCATGATGTGTCAGTCGGAACTCTGGAAGCTTCTGTGGAGGGTGAAAAAGTGTTCAATGGAGAGAAGGCACAGAGACGAGTTCGTAGGGGGTTACTTGACCCACTTCTGGATGGGTCATTTCCTGACCCCGCCTCAGGGCTGACACTTAGAACCCCCATAGATTCCAATGATGTGTAAATCGGCACTCTGGAAGCTTCTGTGGAGTGTGAATGTGTGTTCAATGGAGAGAGGGCACAGAGAAGAGTTCGTAGAAGGGTTACTTGACCCAGTTCTTGATGGGTCATTTCCTGACGCCCCCTCAGGGCTCACACTTAGAACCCCCATAGACTTCCATGATGTGTCAGTCGGCACTCTGGAAGCTTCTGTGGAGGGTGAAAATGTGATCAATGAAGAGAGGACACAGAGATGAGTTCGTAGAGTGATTTCTCGACCTACTTCTGGATGGGTCATTTCCTGTCCCCCGTAAAGGGCTGCAACGTGGAACCCCATAGAGTCCCATGATGTGTCAGTTGTAACTCTGGAAGCTTCTGTGGAGTGTGAAAGTGTGTTCAATGGAGAGAGGGTACAGAGAAGAGTTCGTAGAGGGGTTACGTGACCCACTTCTTGATGGGTCATTTCCTGACCCCCCCTCAGCGCTGACACTAAGAACCCCCATAGAATCCCATGATGTGCAAATCATCACTCTGGAAGCTTCTGTGGAGCGTGAAAGTGTGCTCAATGGAGGGAGGACACAGAGACGAGTTTGTAGAGGGGTTACTTGACCCACTTCTGGATGGGTAATTTCCTGATCCCCCCTCAGGGCTCACATTTAGAACCCCCATAGACTCCCATGATGTGTCAGTCGGCACTCTGGAAGTTTCTTTGGCGGGTGAAAGTGTGTTCAATGGAGAGAGGGAAAAGAGACGAGTTAGTAAAGGTGGTACCTGACCCACTTCAGGATGGGTCATTTCCTGACCCCCCTCAGGGCTGACACTTAGAACCCACATAGACTCCCATGATGTGCAAATCATCACTCTGGAAGCTTCTGTGGAGGGTGAAAGTGTGTTCAATGGAGAGAGGACACAGAGACGAGTTCGTAGGGGGTTACCGACCTTCTTCTGGATGGGTCATTTCCTGACCCCCTCTCAGGGCTGACACTTAGAACCCCCATAGACTCCCATGATGTGCCAATCATCACTCTGGAAGCTTCTGTGGAGCGTAAAAGTGTGCTGAATGGAGGGAGGTCACAGAGACGAGTTTGTAGAGGGGTTACTCGACCCACTTCTGGATGGGTCATTTCCTGATCCCCCCTCAGGGCTGACACTTAGAACCCCCATAGACTACCATGATGTGTCAGTCGGCACTTTGGAAGTTTCTTTGGCGGGTGAAAAAGTGTTCAAAGGAGAGAGGGCACAGAGAAGAGTTGGTAGAGAGGTTACTTGACCCACTTCTGGATGGGTCATTTCCTGACCCCCCCTCAGGGCTGACACTTAGAACCCCCATAGACTACCATGATGTGTCATTCGCCACTCTGGAAACTTCTGTGGAGGGTGAAAGTGTGTTCAATGGAGAGAAGGCACAGAGAGGAGTTCGTAGGGGGTTACTTGACCCATTTCTGGATGGGTCATTTCCTGACCCCCCCTCAGGGCTGACACTTAGAACCCCCATAGACTCCAATGATGTGTAAATCATCACTGTGGAAGCTTCTGTGGAGTGTGAAAGTGTGTTCAATGGAGAGAAGGCACAGAGACGAGTTCGTAGAGGGGTTACTCGACAAACTTCTACATGGGTCATTTCCTGGCCCCCCCCTCAGGGCTGACACTTAGAACCCCCATAGACTACCATGATGTGTCATTCGCCACTCTGGAAACTTCTGTGGAGGGTGAAAGTGTGTTCAATAGAGAGAGGGAAAAGAGACGAGTTAGTAAAGGTAGTACCTGACCCACTTCTGGATGGGTCATTTCCTGACCCCCCTCAGGGATGACACTTAGAACCCCCATAGACTCCCATGATGTGTCAATCGGCACTCTGGAAGCTTCTGTGGAGGGTGAAAGTGAGTTCAATGGAGAGAGGACACGGAAACGAGTTCGCAGAGTGGTTACTCGACCCACTTCTTGATGGGTCATTACCAGACCCCCCCATCAGGGCTGACACTTAGAACCCCTATAGACTTCCAAGATATGTCAGTCGGCACTCTGGAAGCTTCTGTGGAGTGTGAAAGTGCGTTCAATGGAGAGAGGACACAGAGACGAGTTCGTAGAGAGTTATTCGACCCACTTCTGTTTGGGTCATATCCTTACCCCACCACAGGGCTGACACTTAGAACCCCATAGAGTCCCATGATGTGTCAGTTGGCACTCTGGAAGCTTCTGTGGAGGGTGAAAGTGTGTTCAATGGAGAGAGGGCACAGAGAAGAGTTCGCTGAGGGGTTACTTGACTCAGTTCTTGATGGGTCATTTCCTGACCCCCACTCAGGGCTGACACTTAGAACCCCCATAGACTTCCATCATGTGTCAGTCGGCACTCTGGAAGCTTTTGTGGAGGGTGAAAATGTGTTCAATGGGGAGAGGGCACAGAGAGGAGTTCGTAGAGGGGTTACTTGACCCACTTCTGGATGGGTCATTTCCTGGCCCCACCACAGGGCTGACACTTAGAACCCCCATAGACTCCCATGATGTGTCATTCGGCACTCTGGAAGCTTCTGTGGAGTGTGAAAGTGCGTTCAATGGAGAGAGGACACAGAGACGAGTTCGTAGAGAGTTATTCGACCCACTTTTGTTTGGGTCATATCCTGACCCCACCACAGGGCTTCCACTTAGAACCCCATAGAGTCCCATGATGTGTCAGTTGGCACTCTGGAAGCTTCTGTGGAGGGTGAAAGTGTGTTCAATGGAGAGAGGGCACAGAGAAGAGTTCGCTGAGGGGTTACTTGACTCAGTTCTTGATGGGTCATTTCCTGACCCCCACTCAGGGCTGACACTTAGAACCCCCATAGACTTCCATCATGTGTCAGTCGGCACTCTGGAAGCTTCTGTGGAGGGTGAAAGTGTGTTCAATGGAGAGAGGACACAGAGTCGAGTTCGTAGGGGGTTACTCGACCTTCTTCTGGATGGGTCATTTCCTGACCCCCCTCAGGGCTGACACTTAGAACCCCCATAGACTCCCATGATGTGCCAATCATCACTCTGGAAGCTTCTGTGGAGCGTAAAAGTGTGCTGAATGGAGGGAGGTCACAGAGACGAGTTTATAGAGGGGTTACTCGACTCATTTCTGGATGGGTCATTTCCAGATCCCCCTCAGGGCTGACACTTAGAACCCCCATAGACTTCCATCATGTGTCATTCGGCACTCTGGAAGCTTTTGTGGAGGGTGAAAAAGTGTTCAATGGGGAGAGGGCACAGAGAGGAGTTCGTAGAGGGGTTACTTGACCCACTTCTGGATGGGTCATTTCCTGGCCCCACCACAGGGCTGACACTTAGAACCCCCATAGACTCCCATGATGTGTCATTCGGCACTCTGGAAGCTTCTGTGGAGGGTGAAAGGGTGTTCAAAGGAGAGAGGCCACAGAGACGAGTTTGTAGAGGGGTTAATAGACCCACTTATGGACTGGTCATATCCTTACCCCCCACCAGGGCTGACACTTAGAACCCCCATAGACTACCATGATGTGTCATTCGCCACTCTGGAAGCTTCTGTGGAGGGTGAAAAAGTGTTCAAAGGAGAGAGGGCACAGAGAAGAGTTCGTAGAGGGGTTACGTGACCCACTTCTGGATGCGTCATTTCCTCACCCCCCTCATGGCTGACACTAAGAACCCCCCGGGTTCCATGATGTGTCCGTCGGCACTCTGGAAGCTTCTGTGGAGCGTGAAAGTTTGCTCAATGGAGGGAGGTCACAGAGACAAGTTCGTAGAGGGCTTACTCGACCCACTTCTGGATGGGTCATTTCCTGTCCCCCGCACAGGGCTGCAACTTAGAACCCCATAGAGTCCCATGATGTGTCAGTTGGAACTCTGGAAGCTTCTGTGGAGGGTGAAAGTGTGTTCAAAGGAGAGAGGGCACAGAGAAGAGTTCGTAGAGGGGTTACGTGACCCACTTCTTGATGGGTCATTTCCTCACCCCCCCTCATGGCTGACACTTAGAACCCCCACAGAGTTCCATGATGTGTCCGGCGGCACTCTGGAAGCTTCTGTGGAGCGTGAAAATGTGTTCAATGAAGAGAGGACATAGAGACGAGTTCGTAGGGGGTTACTCGACCTACTTCTGGATGGGTCATTCCTGACCCCCCTCAGGGCTGCCACTTAGAACCACCATAGACTCCCATGATGTGCCAAGCATCACTCTGGAAGCTTCTGTGGAGCGTGAAAGTGTGCTCAATGGAGGGAGGTCACAGAGACAAGTTCGTAGAGGGCTTACTCGACCCACTTCTGGATGGGTCATTTCCTGATCCCCCCTCAGGGCTGACAGTTAAAACCCCCATAGACTCCCATGATGTGTCTGTCAGCATTCTGAAAGCTTCTGTGGAGGGTGAAAGGGTGTTCAAAGGAGAGAGGCCACAGAGATGAGTTTGTAGAGGGGTTACTAGACCCACTTATGGACTGGTCATATCCTTACCCCCCCCAGGGCTGACACTTAGAACCCCCATAGACTAACATGATGTGTCATTCGCCACTCTGGAAGCTTCTGTGGAGGGTGAAAGTGTGTTCAAGGAGAGAGGGCACAGAGAAGAGTTCGTAGAGGGGTTACTTGACCCACTTCTGGATGGAACATTTCCTGACCCCCCTCAGGGCTGACCCTTAGAACCCCCATAGACTACCATAATGTGTCAATCGGCACTCTGGAAGCTTTTGTGGAGGGTGAAAGTGTGTTCAATGGAGAGAGGACACAGAGACGAGTTCGTAGAGTTGTTACTAGACAAACTTCTACATGGGTCATTTCCTCACCCCCCCTCAGGGCTGACATTTAGAACCCCATAGACTTCCATGATGTGTCAGTCGGAACTCTGGAAGCTTCTGTGGAGGGTGAAAGTGTGTTCAAGGAGAGAGGGCACAGAGACGAGTTCGTAGGGGGTTACTTGACCCACGTCTGGATGGTTCATTTCCTGGCCCCCCTTCAGGGTTGACACTTAGAACCCCCATAGAGTCCCATGATGTGTCAGTCAGCACTCTGGAAGCTTCTGTGGAGGGTGAAAAAGTGTTCAATGGAGAGAAGGCACAGAGACGAGTTCGTAGGGGGTTACTTGACCCACTTCTGGATGGGTCATTTCCTGACCCCGCCTCAGGGCTGACACTTAGAACCCCCATAGATTCCAATGATGTGTAAATCGGCACTCTGGAAGCTTCTGTGGAGGGTGAAAAAGTGTTCAATGGAGAGAGGGCACAGAGAAGAGTTCGTAGAAGGGTTACTTGACCCAGTTCTTGATGGGTCATTTCCTGACGCCCCCTGAGGGCTCACACTTAGAACCCCCATAGACTTCCATGATGTGTCAGTCGGCACTCTGGAAGCTTCTGTGGAGGGTGAAAATGTGATCAATGAAGAGAGGACACAGAGATGAGTTCGTAGAGTGATTTCTCGACCTACTTCTGGATGGGTCATTTCCTGACCCCCACGTCAGGCCTGCCACTTAGAACCCCCATAGAATCCCATGATGTGCCAAGCATCACTCTGGAAGCTTCTGTGGGGGGTGAAAGTGTGTTCATTGGAGAGAGGACACAGAGACGAGTTCGTAGAAGGGTTACTCGACCCACTTTTGGATGGGTCATTTCCTGTCCCCCGTAAAGGGCTGCAACGTGGAACCCCATAGAGTCCCATGATGTGTCAGTTGTAACTCTGGAAGCTTCTGTGGAGTGTGAAAGTGTGTTCAATGGAGAGAGGGCACAGAGAAGAGTTCGTAGAGGGGTTACGTGACCCACTTCTTGATGGGTCATTTCCTGACCCCCCCTCAGCGCTGACACTAAGAACCCCCATAGAATCCCATGATGTGCAAATCATCACTCTGGAAGCTTCTGTGGAGCGTGAAAGTGTGCTCAATGGAGGGAGGACACAGAGACGAGTTTGTAGAGGGGTTACTTGACCCACTTCTGGATGGGTAATTTCCTGATCCCCCTCAGGGCTCACACTTAGAACCCCCATAGACTCCCATGATGTGTCAGTCGGCACTCTGGAAGTTTCTTTGGCGGGTGAAAGTGTGTTCAATGGAGAGAGGGAAAAGAGACGAGTTAGTAAAGGTGGTACCTGACCCACTTCAGGATGGGTCATTTCCTGACCCCCTCAGGGCTGACACTTAGAACCCACATAGACTTCCATGATGTGTCTGTCGGCACTCTGGAAGCTTCTGTGGAGGGTGAAAAAGTGTTCAAAGGAGACGGGGCACAGAGACGAATTAGTAGAGTGGTTACTCGACCCACTTCTGGATGGGTCAATTCCTGACCCCCCCTCAGGGCTGACACTTAGAACCCCCATAGACTCCCATGATGTGTCAATCGGCACTGTGGAAGCTTCTGTGGAGGGTGAAAGTGAGTTCAATGGAGAGAGGACACGGAAACGAGTTCGCAGAGTGGTTACTCGACCCACTTCTTGATGGGTCATTTCCAGACCCCCCTCAGGGCTGACACTTAGAACCCCCATAGACTCCCATGATGTGTCAATCGGCACTCTGGAAGCTTCTGTGGAGTGTGAAAGTGCGTTCAATGGAGAGAGGACACAGAGACGAGTTCGTAGAGAGTTACTCGACCGACTTCTGTTTGGGTCATATCCTTACCCCACCACAGGGCTGACACAGAACCCCATAGAATCCCATGATGTGTCAGTTGGCACTCTGGAAGCTTCTGTGGAGGGTGAAAGTGTGTTAAATGGAGAGAGGGCACAGAGAAGAGTTCGCTGAGGGATTACTTGACTCAGTTCTTGATGGGTCATTTCCTGACCCCCACTCAGTGCTGACACTTAGAACCCCCATAGACTTCCATGATGTGTCAGTCGGCACTCTGGAAGCTTCTGTGGAGGGTGAATGTGTGTTTATTGGAGAGAGGACACAGAGACGAGTTCGTAGGGGGTTACTCGACCTTCTTCTGGATGGGTCATTTCCTGACCCCCCTCAGGGCTGACACTTAGAACCCCCATAGACTCCCATGATGTGCCAATCATCACTCTGGAAGCTTCTGTGGAGAGTAAAAGTGTGCTGAATGGAGGGAGGTCACAGAGACGAGTTTGTAGAGGGGTTACTCGACCCACTTCTGGATGGGTCATTTCCTGATCCCCCCTCAGGGCTGACACTTAGAACCCCCATAGACTACCTTGATGTGTCAATCGGCACTTTGGAAGTTTCTTTGGCGGGTGAAAAAGTGTTCAAAGGAGAGAGGGCACAGAGAAGAGTTGGTAGAGGGGTTACTTGACCCACTTCTGGATGGGTCATTTCCTGACCCCCCCTCAGGGCTGACACTTAGAACCCCCATAGACTACCATGATGTGTCATTCGCCACTCTGGAAACTTCTGTGGAGGGTGAAAGTGTGTTCAATGGAGAGAAGACACAGAGAAGAGTTCGTAGGGGGTTACTTGACCCATTTCTGGATGGGTCATTTCCTGACCCCCGCACAGGGCTGCAACTTAGAATCCCATAGAGTCCCATGATGTTTCAGTTGGAACTCTGGAAGCTTCTGTGGAGGGTGAAAGTGTGTTCAAAGGAGAGAGGGCACAGAGAAGAGTTCGTAGAGGGGTTACGTGACCCACTTCTTGATGGGTCATTTCCTGACCCCCCTCAGGGCTGACACTTAGAACCCCCATAGACTCCCATGATGTGCCAATCATCACTCTGGAAGCTTCTGTGGAGCGTAAAACTGTGCTGAATGGAGGGAGGTCACAGAGACGAGTTTGTAGAGGGGTTACTCGACCCACTTCTGGATGGGTCATTTCCAGATCCCCCTCAGGGCTGACACTTAGAACCCCCATAGAGTTCCATCATGTGTCATTCGGCACTCTGGAAGCTTTTGTGGAGGGTGAAAATGTGTTCAATGGGGAGATGGCACAGAGAGGAGTTCGTAGAGGGGTTACTTGACCCACTTCTGGATGGGTCATTTCCTGGCCCCACCACAGGGCTGACACTTAGAACCCCCATAGACTCCCATGATGTGTCATTCGGCACTCTGGAAGCTTCTGTGGAGGGTGAAAGGGTGTTCAAAGGAGAGAGGCCACAGAGACGAGTTTGTAGAGGGGTTAATAGACCCACTTATGGACTGGTCATATCCTTACCCCCCACCAGGGCTGACACTTAGAACCCCCATAGACTACCATGATGTGTCATTCGCCACTCTGGAAGCTTCTGTGGAGGGTGAAAAAGTGTTCAAAGGAGAGAGGGCACAGAGAAGAGTTCGTAGAGGGGTTACGTGACCCACTTCTGGATGGGTCATTTCCTCACCCCCCCTCATGGCTGACACTAAGAACCCCCCCGGGTTCCATGACGTGTCCGTCGGCACACTGGAAGCTTCTGTGGAGCGTGAAAGTTTGCTCAATGGAGGGAGGTCACAGAGACAAGTTCGTAGAGGGCTTACTCGACCCACTTCTGGATGGGTAATTTCCTGACCCCCCTCAGTGATGACACTTAGAACCCTCATAGACTACCATGATGTGTCAATCGGCACTCTGGAAGCTTCTGTGGAGGGTGAAAGTGTGTTCAATGGAGAGAGGACACAGAGACGAGTTCGTAGAGTGGTTACTCGACAAACTTCTACATGGGTCATTGCCTCACCCCCCCTCAGGGCTGACAGTTAGAACCCCATAGACTTCCATGATGTGTCAGTCGGCACTCTGGAAGCTTCTGTGGAGGGTGAAAGTGTGTTCAATGGAGAGAGGGCACAGAGAAGAGTTCGTAGGGCGTTACTCGACCCACTTCTGGATGGGTCATTTCCTGGCCCCCCCTCAGGGCTGACACTTAGAACCCCCATAGACTACCATGATGTGTCATTCGCCACTCTGGAAACTTCTGTGGAGGGTGAAAGTGTGTTCAATGGAGAGAGGACACGGAGACGAGTTCGTAGAGGCGTTATTCGACCCACTTCTGGATGGGTCTTTTCCTCACCCCCCCATGGCTGACACTTAGAACCTCCATAGAGTTCCATGATGTGTCCGTCGGCACTCTGGAAGCTTCTGTGGAGGGTGAAAGTGTGTTCAATGGAGAGTGGGCACAGAGAAGAGTTGGCAGAGGGGTTACTTGACCCACTTCTGGATGGGTCATTTCCTGACCCCCCTCAGGGCTGACACTTATAACCCCCATAGACTCCCATGATGTGTCAATCGGTACTCTGGAAACTTCTATGGAGGGTGAAAGAAGGTTCAATGGAGAGAGGACACAGAAGAGTTCCTAGAGTGGTTTCTCGACCCACTTCAGGATGGGTCATTTCCTGACCCCCCATCAGGGCTGACACGTAGAACCGCCATAGACTCCCATGATGTGCCAATCATCACTCTGGAATCTTCTGTGGAGCGTAAAAGTGTGCTGAATGGAGGGAGGTCACAGAGACGAGTTTGTAGAGGGGTTACTCGACCCACTTCTGTATGGCTCATTTCCTGAGCCCCCCTCAGGGCTGACAGTTAGAACCCCCATAGACTACCATGATGTGTCATTCGGCACTTTGGAAGTTTCTTTGGCGGGTGAAAAAGTGTTCAAAGGAGAGAGGGCACAGAGAAGAGTTGGTAGAGGGGTTACTTGACCCACTTCTGGATGGGTCATTTCCTGACCCCCCTAAGGGCTGACACTTAGAACCCCCATAGACTCCAATGATGTGTAAATCATCACTCTGGAAGCTTCTGTGGAGTGTGAAAGTGTGTTCAATGGAGAGAGGACACAGAGACGAGTTCGTAGAGGGGTTACTCGACCCACTTCTGGATGGGTCATTTCCTGTCCCCCGCACAGGGCTGCAACTTAGAACCCCATAGAGTCCCATGATGTGTCAGTTGGAACTCTGGAAGCTTCTGTGGAGGGTGAAAGTGTGTTCAAAGGAGAGAGGGCACAGAGAAGAGTTCGTAGAGGGGTTACGTGACCCACTTCTTGATGGGTCATTTCCTCACCCCCCCTCATGGCTGACACTTAGAACCCCCATAGACTCCCATGATGTGCCAAGCATTACTCTGGAAGCTTCTGTGGAGCGTGAAAGTGTGCTCAATGGAGGGAGGTCACAGAGACAAGTTCGTAGAGGGCTTACTCGACCCACTTCTGGATGGGTCATTTCCTGATCCCCCCTCAGGGCTGACAGTTAGAACCCCCATAGACTCCCATGATGTGTCTGTCAGCATTCTGAAAGCTTCTGTGGAGGGTGAAAGGGTGTTCAAAGGAGAGAGGCCACAGAGATGAGTTTGTAGAGGGGTTACTAGACCCACTTATGGACTGTTCATATCCTTACCCCCCCCAGGGCTGACACTTAGAACCCCCATAGACTAACATGATGTGTCATTCGCCACTCTGGAAGCTTCTGTGGAGGGTGAAAGTGTGTTCAAGGAGAGAGGGCACAGAGAAGAGTTCGTAGAGGGGTTACTTGACCCACTTCTGGATGGAACATTTCCTGACCCCCCCCTCAGGGCTGACCCTTAGAACCCCCATAGACTACCATAATGTGTCAATCGGCACTCTGGAAGCTTTTGTGGAGGGTGAAAGTGTGTTCAATGGAGAGAGGACACAGAGACGAGTTCGTAGAGTGGTTACTAGACAAACTTCTACATGGGTCATTTCCTCACCCCCCTCAGGGCTGACACTTAGAACCCCATAGACTTCCATGATGTGTCAGTCGGAACTCTGGAAGCTTCTGTGGAGGGTGAAAGTGTGTTCAAGGAGAGAGGGCACAGAGACGAGTTCGTAGGGGGTTACTTGACCCACGTCTGGATGGTTCATTTCCTGGCCCCACTTCAGGGTTGACACTTAGAACCCCCATAGAGTCCCATGATGTGTCAGTCAGCACTCTGGAAGCTTCTGTGGAGGGTGAAAAAGTGTTCAATGGAGAGAAGGCACAGAGACGAGTTCGTAGGGGGTTACTTGACCCACTTCTGGATGGGTCATTTCCTGACCCCGCCTCAGGGCTGACACTTAGAACCCCCATAGATTCCAATGATGTGTAAATCGGCACTCTGGAAGCTTCTGTGGAGTGTGAATGTGTGTTCAATGGAGAGAGGGCACAGAGAAGAGTTCGTAGAAGGGTTACTTGACCCACTTCTGGATGGGTCATTTCCTGACCCCGCCTCAGGGCTGACACTTAGAACCCCCATAGATTCCAATGATGTGTAAATCGGCACTCTGGAAGCTTCTGTGGAGTGTGAATGTGTGTTCAATGGAGAGAGGGCACAGAGAAGAGTTCGTAGAAGGGTTACTTGACCCAGTTCTTGATGGGTCACTTCCTCACCCCCCCTCAGGGCTGACACTTAGAACCCCATAGACTTCCATGATGTGTCAGTCGGCACTCTGGAAGCTTCTGTGGAGGGTGAAAATGTGATCAATGAAGAGAGGACACAGAGATGAGTTCGTAGAGTGATTTCTCGACCTACTTCTGGATGGGTCATTTCCTGTCCCCCGTAAAGGGCTGCAACGTGGAACCCCATAGAGTCCCATGATGTGTCAGTTGTAACTCTGGAAGCTTCTGTGGAGTGTGAAAGTGTGTTCAATGGAGAGAGGGCACAGAGAAGAGTTCGTAGAGGGGTTACGTGACCCACTTCTTGATGGGTCATTTCCTGACCCCCCCTCAGCGCTGACACTAAGAACCCCCATAGAATCCCATGATGTGCAAATCATCACTCTGGAAGCTTCTGTGGAGCGTGAAAGTGTGCTCAATGGAGGGAGGACACAGAGACGAGTTTGTAGAGGGGTTACTTGACCCACTTCTGGATGGGTAATTTCCTGATCCCCCTCAGGGCTCACACTTAGAACCCCCATAGACTCCCATGATGTGTCAGTCGGCACTCTGGAAGTTTCTTTGGCGGGTGAAAGTGTGTTCAATGGAGAGAGGGAAAAGAGACGAGTTAGTAAAGGTGGTACCTGACCCACTTCAGGATGGGTCATTTCCTGACCCCCTCAGGGCTGACACTTAGAACCCACATAGACTTCCATGATGTGTCTGTCGGCACTCTGGAAGCTTCTGTGGAGGGTGAAAAAGTGTTCAAAGGAGAGGGGGCACAGAGACGAGTTAGTAGAGTGGTTACTCGACCCACTTCTGGATGGGTCAATTCCTGACCCCCCCTCAGGGCTGACACTTAGAACCCCCATAGACTCCCATGATGTGTCAATCGGCACTGTGGAAGCTTCTGTGGAGGGTGAAAGTGAGTTCAATGGAGAGAGGACACGGAAACGAGTTCGCAGAGTGGTTACTCGACCCACTTCTTGATGGGTCATTTCCAGACCCCCCTCAGGCTGACACTTAGAACCCCCATAGACTTCCATGATATGTCAGTCGGCACTCTGGAAGCTTCTGTGGAGTGTGAAAGTGCGTTCAATGGAGAGAGGACACAGAGACGAGTTGGTAGAGAGTTACTCGACCGACTTCTGTTTGGGTCATATCCTTACCCCACCACAGGGCTGACACAGAACCCCATAGAATCCCATGATGTGTCAGTTGGCACTCTGGAAGCTTCTGTGGAGGGTGAAAGTGTGTTCAATGGAGAGAGGGCACAGAGAAGAGTTCGCTGAGGGATTACTTGACTCAGTTCTTGATGGGTCATTTCCTGACCCCCACTCAGGGCTGACACTTAGAACCCCCATAGACTTCCATGATGTGTCAGTCGGCACTCTGGAAGCTTCTGTGGAGGGTGAAAGTGTGTTCAATGGAGAGAGGACACAGAGACGAGTTCGTAGGGGGTTACTCGACCTTCTTCTGCATGGGTCATTTCCTGACCCCCTCCTCAGGGCTGACACTTAGAACCCCCATAGACTCCCATGATGTGCCAATCATCACTCTGGAAGCTTCTGTGGAGCGTAAAAGTGTGCTGAATGGAGGGAGGTCACAGAGACGAGTTTGTAGAGGGGTTACTCGACCCACTTCTGGATGGGTCATTTCCAGATCCCCCCTCAGGGCTGACACTTAGAACCCCCATAGATTACCATGATGTGTCAGTCGGCACTCTGGAAGTTTCTTTGGCGGGTGAAAAAGTGTTCAAAGGAGAGAGGGCACAGAGACGAGTTTGTAGAGGGGTTACTCGACCCACTTCTGGATGGGTCATTTCCAGATCCCCCCTCAGGGCTGACACTTAGAACCCCCATAGACTTCCATCATGTGTCATTCGGCACTCTGGAAGCTTTTGTGGAGGGTGAAAATGTGTTCAATGGGGAGAGGGCACAGAGAGGAGTTCGTAGAGGGGTTACTTGACCCACTTCTGGATGGGTCATTTCCTAACCCGCCATCAGGGCTGACAGTTAGAACCCCCATAGACTCCCATGATGTATCAATCGGCACTCTGGAAGCTTCTGTGGAGGGTGAAAGTGTGGTCAATGGAGAGAGGACACAGAGACGAGTTCGTAGAGGGGTTACTCGACCCACTTCTGGATGGGTCATTTCCTGACCCCCCCTCAGGGCTGACAGTTAGAACCGCCATAGACTCCCATGATGTGTTATTCGGGACTCTGGAAGTTTCTGTGGAGGGTGAAAGTGTTTTCAATGGAGAGAGGACAAAGAGACGAGTTCGTACAGTGGTTACTCGACCCAGTTCTGGATGGGTCATTTCCTGGCCGCACCTCAGGGCTGAAACTTAGAACCCCCATAGACTCCCATGATGTGTCATTCGGCACTCTGGAAGCTTCTGTGGAGAGTGAAAGGGTGTTCAAAGGAGAGAGGCCACAGAGACGAGTTTGTAGAGGGGTTAATAGACCCACTTATGGACTGGTCATATCCTTACCCCCCCCCGAGGGCTGACACTTAGAACCCCCATAGAATACCATGATGTGTCATTCGCCACTCTGGAAGCTTCTGTGGAGGGTGAAAGTGTGTTCAAGGAGAGAGGGCACAGAGATGAGTTCGTAGGGGGTTACTCGACCTACTTCTGGATGGGTCATTTCCTGACCCCCCCCTCAGGGCTGACCCTTAGAACCCCCATAGACTATCATGATGTGTCAATCGGCACTCTGGAAGCTTTTGTGGAGGGTGAAAGTGTGTTCAATGGAGAGAGGACACAGAGACGAGTTCGAAGAGTGGTTACTCAACAAACTTCTACATGGGTCACTTCCTCACCCCCCCTCAGGGCTGACACCTAGAACCCCATAGACTTCCATGATGTGTCAGTCGGCACTCTGGAAGCTTTTGTGGAGGGTGAAAGTGTGTTCAATGGAGAGAGGGCACAGAGAAGATTTCGTAGAGGGATTTCTTTACCCACTTCTGGAAGGGTCATTACCTGACCCCCCTCAGGGCTCACACTTAGAACCCCCATAGAATTCCATGATGTGTCAGTCGGCACTCTGGAAGCTTCTGTGGAGGGTGAAAGTGTGTTCAATGGAGAGAGGGCACAGAGAAGAATTCGTTGAGGGGTTACTTGACCCAGTTCTTGATGGGTCATTTCCTGACCCCCCTCAGGGCTCAAACTTAGAACCCCCATAGACTTCCATGATGTGTCAGTCGGCACTCTGGAAGCTTCTGTGGAGGGTGAAAGTGTGTTCAATGGAGAGAGGGCACAGAGATGAGTTCGTAGGGGTTTACTCGACCTACTTCTGGATGGGTCATTTCCTGACCCCCGTCAGGCCTGACACTTAGAACCCACATAGAATCCCATGATGTGTCAATCGGTACTCTGGAAGCTTCTGTGGAGGGTGAAAGAATGTTCAATGGAGAGAGGACACAGAGACGAGTTCCTAGAGTGGTTTCTCGACCCACTTCTGGATGGGTCATTTCTGACCCCCCTCAGGGCTGCCACTTAGAACCCCCATAGACTCCCATGATGTGCCAAGCATCACTCTGGAAGCTTCTGTGGAGCGTGAAAGTGTGCTCAATGTAGGGAGGTCACAGAGACGAGTTCGTAGAGGGCTTACTCGACCCACGTCTGGATGGTTCATTTCCTGGCCCCCACTCAGGGCTGACATTTAGAACCCACATAGACTCCCATGATGTGTCAGTCAGCACTCTGGAAGCTTCTGTGGAGGGTGAAAGTGTGTTCAATGGAGAGAAGGCACAGAGACGAGTTCGTAGGGGGTTACTTGACCCACGTCTGGATGGTTCATTTCCTGGCCCCCACTCAGGGCTGACATTTAGAACCCCCATAGACTCCTATGATGTGTCAGTCAGCACTCTGGAAGCTTCTGTGGAGGGTGAAAGTGTGTTCAATGGAGAGAAGGCACAGAGACGAGTTCGTAGGCGGTTACTTGACGCACTTCTGGATGGGTCATTTCCTGACCCCGCCTCAGGGCTGACACTTAGAACCCCCATAGATTCCAATGATGTGTAAATCGGCACTCTGGAAGCTTCTGTGGAGTCTGAAAGTGTGTTCAATGGAGAGAGGGCACAGAGAAGAGTTCGTAGAGGGGTTACTTGACCCAGTTCTGGATGGGTCATTTCCTGACCCCCCTCAGGGCTCACACTTAGAACCCCCATAGACTTCCATGATGTGTCAGTCGGCACTCTGGAAGCTTCTATGGAGGGTGAAAATGTGATCAATGAAGAGAGGACACAGAGATGAGTTCGTAGGGGGTTACTCGACCTACTTCTGGATGGGTCATTTCCTGACCCCCCCGTCAGGCCTGACACTTAGAACCCCCATAGAATCCCATGATGTGTCAATCGGTACTCTGGAAGCTTCTGTGGATGGTGAAAAAAGGTTCAATGGAGAGAGGACACAGAGACGAGTTCCTAGAGTGATTTCTCGACCCACTTCTGGAAGGGTCATTCCTGACCCCCCCTCAGGGCTGCCACTTAGAACCCCCATAGACTCCCATGATGTGCCAAGCATCACTCTGGAAGCTTCTGTGGAGCATGAAAGTGTGATCAATGGAGGGAGGTCACAGAGAGGAGTTCGTAGAGGGGTTACTCGACCCACGTCTGGATGGGTCATTTCTTGCCCCCCCCCCTCAGGGCTGACACTTAGAACCCCCATAGACTTCCATGATGTGTCAATCGTCACTCTGGAAGCTTCTGTGGATGGTGAAAGGGTGTTCAATGGAGATAGGGCACAGAGAAGAGTTCGTAGAGGGGTTACTTGACCCACTTCTGGATGTGTCATTTCCTGACCCCCCCTCAGGGCTGACACTTAGAACCCCCATAGACTACCATGATGTGTCACTCCCCTCTCTGGAAGCTTCTGTGGAGGGTAAAAGTGTGTTCAATGGAGAGAGGACACAGAGACGAGTTCGTAGAGTGGTTAACTAACCCACTTCTTGATGGTTCATTTCCTGACCCCCCCTCAGGTCTGACACTTAGAACCCCCAATAGACTTCCATGATGTGTCCGTCGGCACTCTGAAAGCTTCTGTGGAGGGTGAAAGTGTGTTCAATGGAGAGAGGGCACAGAGACGAGTACGTAGAGGGGTTACTCGACCCACTTCTTGATGGGTCATTTCCTGACCCCCACTCAGGGCTGACACTTACAACCCCCATAGACTTCCATGATGTGTCCGTCGGCACTCTGGAAGCTTCTGTGGAGGGTGAAAGTGTGTTCAATGGAGAGAGGGCACAGAGACGAGTTCGCAGAGGGGTTACTCGACCCACTTCTGGATGGGTCATTTCCTGGCCCCCCCTCAGGGCTGACACTTAGAACCCCCATAGACTCCCATCATGTGTCCGTCGGCACTCTGGAAGCTTCTGTGGAGGGTGAAAGTGTGTTCAATGGAGAGAGGGCACAGAGACGAGTTCGCAGAGGGGTTACTCGACCCACTTCTGGATGGGTCATTTCCTGGCCCCCCTCAGGGCTGACACTTAGAACCCCCATAGACTTCCATGATGTGTCCGTCGGCACTCTGGAAGCTTCTGTGGAGGGTGAAAGTGTGTTCAATGGAGAGAGGGCACAGAGACGAGTTCACAGAGGGGTTACTCGACCCACTTCTGGATGGGTCATTTCCTGGCCCCCCTCAGGGCTGACACTTAGAACCCCCATAGACTCCCATCATGTGTCCGTCGGCACTCTGGAAGCTTCTGTGGAGGGTGAAAGTGTGTTCAATGGAGAGAGGGCACAGAGAGCAGTTCGTGGAGGGCTTACTTGACCCACTTCTGGATGGGTCAATTCCTGACCCGCCATCAGGGCTGACACTTAGAACCCCCATAGACTTCCATGATGTGTCAATCGGCACTCTGGAAGCTTCTGTGGAGGCTGAAAGTGTGTTCAATGGAGAGAGGACACAGAGACAAGTTCGTAGAGGGGTTACTCAACCCACTTCTGAATGGGTCATTTCCTGACCCCCCGTCAGGGCTGACACTTAAAACTCCCATAGGCCCCCCTGATGTGTAATTAGGCACTCTGGAAGCTTCCGTGGAGGGTGAAAGTGTGTTCAATGGAGAGAGGACACAGAGACGAGTTCGTACAGTGGTTACTCGACCCAGTTCTGGATGGGTCATTTCCTGGCTCCACCTCAGGGCTGACACTTAGAACTCCCGTAGACTCCCATGATGTGTCATTCGGCACTCTGGAAGCTTCTGTGGAGGGTGAAAGGGTGTTCAAAGGAGAGAGGCCACAAAGACGAGTTTGTAGAAAGGTTACCCGACCCACTTCTGGATGGGTTTATTCCTGACCCCCCCAGGGCTGACACTTAGAACCCCCATAGACTCACATGATGTGTCAATCTCACTCTGGAAGTTTCTGTGGAGGGTGAAAGTGTGTTCAATGGAGAGAGGACACAGAGAAGAGTTCGTAGAGGGGTTACTCGACCCACTTCTGGATGGGTCATTTAGAATCATAGAATCATAGAATCATAGAATATTAGAGTTGGAAGGGACCTCAGGAGGTCATCTAGTCCAACCCCCTGCTCAAAGCAGGACTAACCTCAGCTATATCATCCCAACCAGGGATTTGTCAAGCCTCAGCTTAAAAACCTGTAAGGATGGAGATTCCACCACCTCCCTAGGTAACCCATTCCAATGCTTCACCACCCTCCTAGTAAAAAACGTTTTCCTAATGTCCAACCTAGACCTCCCCCCCTGCAACTTGAGACCGTTGCTCCTTGTTCTGTCATCTGCCACCACCGAGAACAGCCTAGCCCCATCCTCCCTGGAAGCCCCTTTCAGGTAGTTAAAAGCCGCTATCAAATCCCCCCTCACTCTTCTCTTTTGCAGACTAAACAAGCCCAGTTCCCTCAGTCTCTCCTCATAAGTCCTGTGCTCCAGCCCCTAATCATTTTGGTTGCCCTCCGCTGCACTCTCTCCAAATTGTCCACATCTTTTTTGTAGTGGGGGGGCCCAAAACTGGACACAGTATTCTAAATGCGGCCTCACCAATGCCGAATAGAGGGGAATAATCACTTCCCGTGACCTGCTGGCAATGCCCCTCCTAATGCAGCCCAATATTCCATTAGCCTTCTTGACAACCAGGGCACACTGCTGACTCATATCCAGCTTTTTATCCACCGTTACCCCCAGGTCCTTTTCTGCAGAGCTGCTGCCCAGCTCGTCGGTCCCCAGTCTATAGCTGTGCATGGGATTCTTCCTTCCTAAGTGGAGGACTCTGCACTTGTCCTTGTTGAACCTCATTAGATTTCTTTTGGCCCAATCCTCCAGTTTGTTTAGGTCACTCTGTATCCTATCCCTACCCTACAGGGTATCTACCAATTCCCCCCAGCTTAGTGTCGTCTGCAAACTTGCTGAGGGTGCAATCTACCCCATCCTCCAGATCATTAATAAAGATGTTGAACAAAACCGGCCCCAGGACAGACCCCTGGGGAACTCCACTTGTGACCGGTTGCCAGATAGACATGGAGCCATTGATCACTACACGTTGAGCCCTATGCTCTAGCCAGTTCTCTATCCATTTTATAGTCCATTCATCCAACCCATACTTCTTTAAATTGCTGATAAGAATACTGTGCGAGACAGTATCAAAAGCTTTGCTAAAGTCAAGATATATCACATCCACCGCCTTCCCTACATCCACAGAGCCAGTCACCTCATCATAGAAAGCAATCATCATAGAAAGCAATCATTTCCTGACCCCCCCTCAGGGCTGACACTTAGAACCCCCATAGACTTCCATGATGTGTCAATCGGCACTCTGGAAGCTTCTGTGGAGGGTGGAAGTGTGTTCAATGGAGAGAGGACACAGAGAAGAGTTCGTAGAGGGGTTACTCGACCCACTTCTGGATGGGTCATTTCCTGACCCCCCCTCAGGGCTGACTCTTAGAACCCCCAAAGACTCCCATGATGTGTCATTCGGCACTCTGGAAGCTTCTGTGGAGGGTGAAAGTGTGTTCAATTGAGAGAGGACACAGAGACGCGTTCGTAGAGGGGTTACTAGACCCACTTTTGGACTGGTCATATCCTGACCCCCCCCCCCCCAGGGCTGACACTTAGAACCCCCATAGACTTCCATGATGTGTCAGTCGGCACTATGGAAGCTTCTGTGGAGGGTGAAAATTAGTTCAAAGGAGAGAGGACACAGAGACGAGTTCGTAGAGTGGTTACTCGACCCACTTCTGGATGGGTCATTTTCTCACCTCCCCTCAGGGCTGACAGTTAGAACCCCCATAGAGTCCCATGATGTGTCAGTCGGCACTCTGGAAGCTTCTGTGGAGGGTGAAAGTGTGTTCAATGGAGAGAGGGCACAGAGAAGAGTTCGTAGAGGATTACTTGACCCACTTCTTGATGGGTCATTTCCTGACCCCCCTCAGGGCTGACACTTAGAACCCCATAGACTTCCATGATGTGTCAGTCGGCACTCTAGAAGCTTCTGTGGAGGGTGAAAGTGTCTTCAATGGAAAGAGGGCACAGAGACGAGTTCGTAGAGGGGTTACTCGACCCACTTCTGGATGGGTCATTTCCTGACCCCCCCTCAGGGCTGACACTTAGAACCCCCATAGACTCCCATGATGTGTCATTCGGCACTCTGGAAGCTTCTGTGGAGGGTGAAAGTGTGTTCAATTGAGAGAGGACACAGAGACGCGTTCGTAGAGGGGTTACTAGACCCACTTTTGGACTGGTCATATCCTGACCCCCTCCCGCTCAGGGCTGACACTTAGAACCCCCATAGACTAGCATGATGTGTCATTCGCCACTCTGGAAGCTTCTGTGGAGGGTGAAAGTGTGTTCAATGGAGAGAGGACACAGAGTCGAGTTCGTAGAGTGGTTACTCGACGCACTTCCGGATGGGTCTTTTCCTCACCCCCCCCTCAGGGCTGACACTTAGAACCCACATAGACTTCCATGATGTGTCAGTCGGCACTATGGAAGCTTCTGTGGAGTGTGAAAGTTTGTTCAAAGGAGAGAGGACACAGAGACGAGTTCGTAGAGTGGTTACTCGACCCACTTCTGGATGGGTCATTTCCTCACCTCCCCTCAGGGCTGACAGTTAGAACCCCCATAGAGTCCCATGATGTGTCAGTCGGCACTCTGGAAGCTTCTGTGGAGGGTGAAAGTGTGTTCAATGGAGAGAGGGCACAGAGAAGAGTTCGTAGAGGATTACTTGACCCACTTCTTGATGGGTCATTTCCTGACCCCCTCAGGGCTGACACTTAGAACCACATAGACTTCCATGATGTGTCAGTCGGCACTCTAGAAGCTTCTGTGGAGGGTGAAAGTGTCTTCAATGGAAAGAGGGCACAGAGACGAGTTCGTAGAGGGGTTACTCGACCCACTTCTTGATGGGTCATTTTTGACCCCCCCTCAGGGCTGACACTTAGAACCCCATAGACTTCCATGATGTGTCAGTCGGCACTCTAGAAGCTTCTGTGGAGGGTGAAAGTGTCTTCAATGGAAAGAGGGCACAGAGACGAGTTCGTAGAGGGGTTACTCGACCCAATTCTGGATGGGTTATTTCCTGGCCCCCCCTCAGGGCTGACACTTAGAACCCCCATAGACTCCCATGATGTGTCAGTCAGCACTCTGGAAGCTTCTTTGGAGGGTGACAGTGTGTTCAATGGAGAGAGGACACAGAGACGAGTTCGTACAGTGGTTACTCGACCCAGGTCTGGATGGGTCATTTCCTGGCCCCCCCACAGGGCTGACACTTAGAACCCCATAGAGTCCCAAGATGTGTCAGTTGGCACTCTGGAAGCTTCTGTGGAGGGTGTAAGGGTGTTCAAAGGAGAGAGGGCACAGAGAAGAGTTCGTAGAGTGGTTACTCGACCCACTTCTGGATGGGTCATTTCCTGACCCCCCCTCAGGGCTGACACTTAGAACCCCCATAGACTTCCATGATGTGTCAATCGGCACTCTGGAAGCTTCTGTGGAGGGTGGAAGTGTGTTCAATGGAGAGAGGACACAGAGAAGAGTTCTTAGAGTGGTTACTTGACCCACTTCTGGATGGGTCATTTCCTGACCCCCCCCTTCAGGGATGACACTTAGAACTCCTATAGACTCCCATGATGTGTCACTTGGCACTCTGGAAGCTTCTGTGGAGGGTGAAAGTATGTTCAATTGAGAGAGGACACAGAGACGCGTTCGTAGAGGGGTTACTAGACCCATTATTGGACTGGTCATATCCTGACCCCCCCCCCCCCCCAGGGCTGACACTTAGAACCCCCATAGACTTCCATGATGTGTCAGTCGGCACTATGGAAGCTTCTGTGGAGGGTGAAAATTTGTTCAAAGGAGAGAGGACACAGAGACGAGTTCGTAGAGTGGTTACTCGACCCACTTCTGGATGGGTCATTTTCTCACCTCCCCTCAGGGCTGACAGTTAGAACCCCCATAGAGTCCCATGATGTGTCATTCGGCACTCTGGAAGCTTCTGTGGAGGGTGAAAGTGTGTTCAATGGAGAGAGGGCACAGAGAAGAGTTCGTAGAGGATTACTTGACCCACTTCTTGATGGGTCATTTCCTGACCCCCCTCAGGGCTGACACTTAGAACCCCATAGACTTCCATGATGTGTCAGTCGGCACTCTAGAAGCTTCTGTGGAGGGTGAAAGTGTCTTCAATGGAAAGAGGGCACAGAGACGAGTTTGTAGAGTGGTTACTCGACCCACTTCTGGATGGGTCATTTCCTGACCCCCTCAGGGCTGACACTTAGAACCCCCATAGACTCCCATGATGTGTCATTCGGCACTCTGGAAGCTTCTGTGGAGGGTGAAAGTGTGTTCAATTGAGAGAGGACACAGAGACGCGTTCGTAGAGGGGTTACTAGACCCACTTTTGGACTGGTCATATCCTGACCCCCCCCCCCGCTCAGGGCTGACACTTAGAACCCCCATAGACTAGCATGATGTGTCATTCGCCACTCTGGAAGCTTCTGTGGAGGGTGAAAGTGTGTTCAATGGAGAGAGGACACAGAGTCGAGTTCGTAGAGTGGTTACTCGACCCACTTCCGGATGGGTCTTTTCCTCACCCCCCCCTCAGGGCTGACACTTAGAACCCTCATAGACTTCCATGATGTGTCAGTCGGCACTATGGAAGCTTCTGTGGAGGGTGAAAGTTTGTTCAAAGGAGAGAGGACACAGAGACGAGTTCGTAGAGTGATTACTCGACCCACTTCTGGATGGGTCATTTCCTCCCCTCCCCTCAGGGCTGACACTTAGAACCCGCATAGAGTCCCATGATGTGTCATTCGGCACTCTGGAAGCTTCTGTGGAGGGTGAAAGTGTGTTCAATGGAGAGAGGACACAGAGACGAGTTCGTAGAGGGGTTACTCAACCCACTTCTGGATGGGTCATTTCCTGGTCCCACCTCAGGGCTGACACTTATAACCCCCATAGACTCCCACGATGTGTCAGTCAGCACTCTGGAAGCTTCTGTGGAGGGTGAAAGTGTGTTCAATGGAGAGAAGGCACAGAGACGAGTTCGTAGAGGGGTTACTTGACCCACTTCTGGATGGGTTATTTCCTGACCCCCCCCACAGGGCTGACACTTAGAACCCCATAGAGTCCCATGATGTGTCAGTTGGCACTCTGGAAGCTTCTGTGGAGGGTGTAAGGGTGTTCAAAGGAGAGCGGGCACAGAGAAGAGTTCGTAGAGGGGTTACTCGACGCACTTCCGGATGGGTCATTTCCTGACCCCCCCTCAGGGCTGACACTTAGAACCCCCATAGAGTCCCATGATGTGTCAGTCAGCACTCTGGAAGCTTCTGTGGAGGATGAAAGTGTGTTCAATGGAGAGAGGGCACAGAGAGGAGTTCGTAGAGGGCTTACTTGACCCACTTCTGGATGGGTCATTTCCTGACCCGCTATCAGGGCTGACACTTAGAGCCCCCATAGACTCCCATGATGTGTCATTCGGCACTCTGGAAGCTTCTGTGGAGGGTGAAAGTTTGTTCAAAGGAGAGAGGACACAGAGACGAGTTCGTAGAGTGGTTACTCGACCCACTTTTGGATGGGTAATTTCCTCCCCTCCCCTCAGGGCTGACACTTAGAACCCCCTTAGAGTCCCATGATGTGTCAGTCGGCACTCTGGAAGCATCTGTGGAGGGTGAAAGTGTGTTCAATGGAGAGAGGGCACAGAGACGAGTTCGTAGAGGGGTTACTCGACCCACTTCTTGATGGGTCATTTCCTGCCCGCCCCTCAGGGCTGACACTTAGAACCCCCATAGACTTCCATGATGTGTCCGTCGGCACTCTGGAAGCTTCTGTGGAGGGTGAAAGTATGTTCAATGGAGAGAGGGCACAGAGAGGAGTTCGTAGAGGGGTTACTCGACCCACTTCTGAATGTGTCATTTCCTGACCCCCCCTCAGGGCTGATACTTAGAATCCCCATAGACTCCCATGATGTGTCAGTCGGCACTCTGGAAGCATCTGTGGAGGGTGACAGTGTGTTCAATGGAGAGAGGGCACAGAGAAGAGTTCGTAGAGGATTACTTGACCCACTTCTGGATGGGTCATTTCCTGACCCCCTCAGGGCTGACACTTAGAACCCCATAGACTCCCATGATGTGTCAGTCGGCACTCTAGAAGCTTCTGTGGAGGGTGAAAGTGTCTTCAATGGAAAGAGGGCACAGAGACGAGTTTGTAGAGGGGTTACTCGACCCACTTCTGGATGGGTCATTTCCTGACCCCCCCTCAGGGCTGACACTTAGAGCCCCCATAGACTTCCATGATGTGTCCGTCGGCACTCTGGAAGCTTCTGTGGAGGGTGAAAGTATGTTCAATGGAGAGAGGGCAGAGAGAAGAGTTCGTAGAGGATTACTTGACCCACTTCTTGATGGGTCATTTCCTGACCCCCCCCTCAGGGCTGACACTTAGAACCCCATAGACATCCATGATGTGTCAGTCGGCACTCTAGAAGCTTCTGTGGAGGGTGAAAGTGTCTTCAATGGAAAGAGGACACAGAGACGAGTTCGTGGAATCCTTACTCGACCCACTTCTGGATGGGTCATTTCCTGACCCCCGCTCAGGGCTGACACTTAGAACCCGCATAGACTCCCATGATGTGTCAATCGGCACTCTGGAAACTTCTGTGGAGGGTGAAAGTGTGTTCAATGGAGAGAGGACACAGAGAAGAGTTCGTAGAGGGGTTACTCAACCCACTTCTGGATGGGTCATTTCCGGGTCCCACCTCAGGGCTGACACTTATAACCCCCATAGACTCCCATGATGTGTCAGTCGGCACTCTGCAAGCTTCTGTGGAGGGTGAAAGTGTGTTCAATGGAGAGAGGGCACAGAGACGAGTTCGTAGACAGGTTACTTGACCCACTTCCGGAAATGTCATTTCCTGACCCCCACCCGAGGGCAGACACTTAGAACCCCCATAGACTCCTATGATGTCTCAGTCAGCACTCTGGAAGCTTCTGTGGAGGGTGAATGTGTGTTCAATGGAGAGAGGACACAGAGACGAGTTCGTAGAGGGGTTACTTGACCCATTTCTGGATGGGTCATTTCCTGACCCCCCTCAGGGCTGACACGTAGAACCCCCATAGACTCCCATGATGTGTCAGTCATCACTCTGGAAGCTTCTGTGGAGGGAGAAAGTGTGTTCAATGGAGCGAGGGCACAGAGACGAGTTCGTAGAGGGTTACTTGACCCACTTCTGGATGGGTCATTTCCTGACCCCCCTCAGGTCTGACACTTAGAACCCCCAAAGACTCCCATGATGTGTCAATCTCACTCTGGATGCTTCTGTGGAGGGTGAAAGTGTGTTCAATGGAGAGATGGCACGGAGACATGTTCGTAGAGTGGTTACTCGACCCACTTCTGGATTAGTCATTTCCGGAGCCCCCCCCCTCAGGGCTGACACTTAGAATCCCCATAGACTCCCATGATGTGTCAGTCGGCACTCTGGAAGCTGCTGTGGAGGCTGAAAGTGTGTTCAATGGAGAGAGGGCACACAGTTGAGTTCGTAGAGGGGTTACTCAACCCACTTCTGGATGGGTCATTTCCTGACCCCCCTCAGGGCTGACACTTAGAACCCCCATAGACTCCCATGATGTGTCAGTCGGCACTCTGGAAGCTTCTGTGGAGGGTGAAAGTGTGTTTAATGGAGAGAGGGCACAGAGACGAGTTCGTAGAGGGGTTACTTGACCCACTTCTGGTTAGGTCATGTCCTGACCCCCCCTCAGGCTGACACTTAGAACTCCCATAGACTCCCATGATGTGTAAGACAGCAGTCTCGAAGCTTCTGTGGAGGGTGAAAGTGTGTTCAATGGAGAGAGGACACAGAGACGAGTTCGTAGAGGGGTTACTCGACCCACTTCTGGATGGGTCATTTCCTGACCCCCCCTCAGGGCTGACACTTAGAACCCCCATAGACTCCCATGATGTGTCAGTCGGCACTCTGGAAGCTTCTGTGGAGGGTGAAAGTGTGTTCAATGGAGAGAGGGCACAGAGACGAATTCGTAGAGTGGTTACTCGACCCATTTCTGGATGGGTCATTTCCTCACCCCCCTCAGGGCTGACACTTTAGAACCCCCATAGACTCCCATGATGTGTCAGTCGGCATCTGGAAGCTTCTGTGGAGGGTGAAAGTGTGTTCAATGGAGAGAGGGCACAGAGACGAGTTCATAGAGGATTACTTGACCCACTTCTGGATGGGTCATTTCCTGACCCCCCTCAGGGCTGACACTTAGAACCCCATAGACTCCCATGATGTGTCAGTCGGCACTCTGGAAGCTTCTGTGGAGGGTGAAAGTGTGTTCAATGGAGAGAGGGCACAGAGACGAGTTCATAGAGGGGTTACTCGACCCACTTCTGGATGGGTCATTTCCTGACCCCCCTTCAGGGCTGACACTTAGAACCCCCATAGACTCCCATGATGTGTCAGTCGGCACTCTGGAAGCTTCTGTGGAGGGTGAAAGTGTGTTCAATGGAGAGAGGGCACAGAGACGAGTTCATAGAGGGGTTACTTGACCCACTTCTGGATGGTCATTTCCTGACCCCCCTCAGGGCTGACACTTAGAACCCCATAGACTCCCATGATGTGTCAATCTCACTCTGGATGCTTCTGTGGAGGGTGAAAGTGTGTTCAATGGAGAGAGGGCAAAGAGTCGAGTTCGTAGAGGGGTTACTCGACCCACTTCTGTATGGGTCATTTCCTGACCCCCCCTCAGGGCAGACACTTAGAACCCCCATAGACTTCCATGATGTGTCAGTCGTCTCTCAGGAAGCTTCTGTGGAGGGTTAAAGTGTGTTCAATGGAATGAGGGCACAGAGACGAGTTCTTAGAGGGTTTACTCGACCCAATTCTGGATGGGTCATTTCCTGAACCCACTCAGGGCTGACACTTAGAACCCCCATAGACTACCATGATGTGTCAGTTGGCACTCTGGAAGCTTTTGTGGAGGGTGAAAGTGTGTTCAAAGGAGAGAGGGCACAGAGACGAGTTCGTAGAGGGGTTACTCGACCCACTTCTGGATCGTTCATTTCCTGACCCCCCATCAGGGCTGACACTTAGAACCCCCATAGACTCCCATGATGTGTCAGTCGGCACTCTGGAAGCTTCTGTGGAGGGTGAAAGTGTGTTCAATGGAGAGAGGACACAGAGACGAGTTCGTAGAGGGGTTACTCGACCCACTTCTGGGTGGGTCATTTCCTGACCCCCCCTTGAGGGCTGACACTTAGAACCCCCATAGACTCCCATGATGTGTCAATCGGCACTCTGGAAGCTTCTGTGGAGGGTGAAAGGGTGTTCAATGGAGAGAGGGCACAGATACGAGTTCCTAGACGGGTTACTCGACCCACTTCTGGATGGGTCATTTCCTGACCCCCCTCAGGGCTGACACTTAGAACCCCCATAGACTCCCATGATGTGTCAATCGGCACTCTGGAAGCTTCTGTGGAGGGTGAAAGTGTGTTCAATGGAGAGAGGGCACAGAGACGAGTTCGTAGAGGGGTTACTCGACCCACTTCTGGATGCGTCATTTCCTGACCTCCTCTCCGGGATGACACTTAGAACTCCCATCGTCTCCCATGATGTGTCAGTCGGCACTCTGGAAACTTCTGTGGAGGGTGAAAGTGTCTTCAATGGAGAGAGGACACAGAGACGAGTTCGTAGAGTGGTTACTCGACCCACTTCTGGATGGGTCATTTCCTGAACCCCACACAGCGCTGTCACTTAGAACCCGCATAGATTCCCATGATGTGTCAGTTGACACTCTGGAAGCTTCTGTGTTGGGTGAAAGTATGTTCAATGGAGAGAGGGCACAGAGACGAGTTCGTAGAGCGGTTACTCGACCCACTTCTGGATTGGTCATTTCCTGACCCCCCCCCCAGGTCTGACACTTAGAACCCCCAAAGACTCCCATGATGTGTCAATCTCACTCTGGATGCTTCTGTGGAGGGTGAAAGTGTGTTCAATGGAGAGAGGGCACAGAGACGAATTCGTAGAGGGGTTATTCGACCCACTTCTGGATTGGTCATATCCTGACCTCACATCAGGGCTTACACTTAGAACCCCCATAGACTCCCATGATGTGTCAATCGGCACTCTGGAACCTTCTGTGGAGGGTGAAAGTGTCTTCAAAGGAGAGAGGGCACAGAGACGAGTTCCTAGAGGGATTACTTGACCCACTTCTGGATGGGTCATTTCCTGACCCCCCTCAGGGCTGACACTTAGAACCCCCATAGACTCCCATGAAGTGTCAGTCGGCAGTCTGGAAGGTGCTGTGGAGGGTGAAAGTGTGTTCAATGGAGAGAGGGCACACAGTTGAGTTCGTAGAGGGGTTACTCCACCCACTTCTGGATGGGTCATTTCCTGACCCCCCCTCAGGGCTGACACTTAGAACCCCCATAGACTCCCATGATGTGTCAATCGGCACTCTGGAACCTTCTGTGGAGGGTGAAAGTGTCTTCAAAGGAGAGAGGGCACAGAGACGAGTTCCTAGACGGGTTACTCGACCCACTTCTTCATGGGTCATTTCCTGACCCCCCCCTCAGGGCTGACACTTAGAACCCCCATAGACTCCCATGATGTGTCAGTCGGCATCTGGAAGATTCTGCGGAGGGTGAAAGTGTGTTCAATGGAGTTAGGGCACAGAGACGAATTCGTAGAGGGGTTACTCGACCCATTTCTGGATGGGTCATTTCCTGACCCGCCCTCAGGGCTGACATTTAGAACCCCCATAGACTCCCATGATGTGTCAATCGGCACTCTGGAACCTTCTGTGGAGGGTGAAAGTGTGTTCAATGGAGAGAGGGCACAGAGACGAGTTCATAGAGCAGTTACTTTACCCACCTCTGGATGGGTCATTTCCTCACCCCCCACAGGGCTGAAACTTAGAACCCCCATAGACTCCCATGATGTGTCAGTCGGCATCTGGAAGATTCTGTGGAGGGTGAAAGTGTGTTCAATGGAGACAGGGCACAGAGACGAATTCATAGAGGGGTTACTGACCCACTTCTGGATGGGTCATTTCCTGACCCCCCTCAGGGCTGACATTAGAACCCCCATAGACTCCCATGATGTGTCAATCGGCACTCTGGAACTTCTGTGGAGGGTGAAAGTGTGTTCAATGCAGAGAGGGCACAGAGACGAGTTCATAGAGTTGTTACTCCACCACTTCTGGATGGGTCATTTCCTGACCCCCCCTCAGGGCTGACACTTAGAACCCCCATAGACTCCCATTATGTGTCAGTCAGGCTATCTGGAAACTTCAGTGGAGGGTGAAAGTGTGTTCAATGGAGAGAGGGCACACAGACGATTTCATAGAGGGGTTACATGACCCACTTCTGGATGGGTCATTTCCTGACCCCCTCAGGGCTGACACTGTAGAACCCCCATAGACTCCCATGATGTGTCTGTCAGAACTCTGGAAGCTTCTGTGGAGAGTGAAAGTGTGTTTAATGGAGAGAGGACACAGAGACGAGTTCGACGAGGGGTTACTCGACCCACTTCTTATTGGGTCATTTTCTCACCCCCCCTCCGGGGACTATAGTTTGAACCCGCATAGACTCCCTTGAAGTGTCAGTCAGCAATCTGGACATTTCTGTGGAGCGTGAAACTGTGTTCAATGGAGAGAGAGCACAGAGACACGTTCATAGCGGGGTTACTTGACACACTTCTGAATGGGTCATTTCCTCACCACCCGTCCCCGGGCTGACAGTTAGAACCCGCATAGACTCTCATGATGTGTCAGTCAGCATTCTGGAAACTTTTGTGGAGGTTGAAAGTGTGTTCAATGGAGAGAGGGCACAGAGACACGTTCATAGAGTGGTTACTTAACCCACTTCTGAATGGGTCATTTCCTAACCCCCCCCCCCTCAGGGCTGACTGTAGAACCCCCATAGACTCCCACCATGTTTCTTTTGGAACTCTTGAAGCTTCTGTTGAGGGTGAAAGTGTGTTCAATGTAGAGAGGGGACACAGACAAGTTCATAGAGCGGTTACTTGACCCACTACTGAATGGGCTATTTCCTCACCCCCCTCTGGGCCGTGAGTTTGAACCCCATAGACTCCCTTGAAGTGTCAGTCAGTAATCTGGAAACTTCTGTGGAGGGTGAAAGTGTGTTCAATGGAGAGAGGACACAGAGACGAGTTCATAAAGGGGTTACTTGACACACTTCTGAATGGGTCATTTCCTCACCCCCCCGCCCCCAAGGGCTGACTGTAGAACCCTCATAGACTCCCATGATGTGTCAGTCAGCATTCTGGAAAATTCTGTGGAGGTTGAAAGTGTGTTCAATGGATAGAGGGCACACAGACGAGTTCATAGAGGGGTCACTGACCCACTTCCGGATGGTTAATTTCCTAATACGCCTTCAGGGCTGACTGTAGGACCCCCATAGACTCCCATGATGTGTCAGTCAGTAATCTGGAAACTTCAGTGGAGGGTGAAAGTGTGTTCAATGGAGAGAGGGGACACAGACGAGTTCATAGAGGGGTTACTTGACCCACTTGTGGATGTGTCATTTCCTAACCCCCATTAGGGCTGACTGTAGAACCCCCAGAGACTCCCATGATGTGTCTGTTGGAACTCTTGAAGCTTCTGTTGAAGGTGAAAGTGTGTTAAATGGAGAGAGGGTACAGAGACGAGTTCATAGAGCGGTTACTTGACCCACTCTGAATGGGTCATTTCCTCATCCCCCCGTGGCTGACATTTTGAACCCCCGTAGACTCCCATGATGTGTCAGTCAGCATTCTGGAAAATTCTGTGGAGGTTGAAAGTGTGTTCAATGGATAGAGGGCACAGAGACGAGTTCATAGAGGGGTCACTGACCCACTTCCGGATGGTTAATTTCCTAATACACCTTCAGGGCTGACTGTAGGACCCCCATAGACTCCCATGATGTGTCAGTCGGCACTCTGGAAGCTTCTGTGGAGGGTGAAAGTGTGTTCAATGGAGAGAGGGCACAGAGAGGAGTTCATAGAGGGGTAACTCGATACACTTCTGGATCGGTCATTTCCTGATCCCCGCCCTCAGGGCTGATAGTTAGAACCCGCACTGACTCCCATGATGTGTCAGTCGGCACTGTCGAAACTTCTGTGAAGGGTGAAAGTGTGTTTAATGGAAAGGGGGGGAACAGAGATGAGTTCATAGAGGGATTACTCGACCCACTTCTGGATGGGTCATTTCCTGACCCCCCCTCAGGGCTGACAGTTAGAACCCCCATAGACTCCCATGATGTGTCAGTCGGCACTCTGGAAGCTTTTGTGTAGTGTGAAAGTGTGTTTAATGGAGAAAGGGCACAGAGACGAGTTCATAGAGCGGTTACTCAACCCACATCTGGATACATCCCAATATGCTGTTAGTCTTCTTGGCAACCAGGGGACACTGCTGACTCATATCCAGCTTCTTATCCAGTGTTACCCTCAGGTCCTTTTCTACAGAACTGCTGCGTAGCTCATCGGTCCGCAGTCTGTAGCTGTGCATGGGATTCTTCCATCCTAATTACAGAACTCTGCACTTGTCCTTTTTGAACCTCATCAGATTTCTTTTGGCCCAATCCTCCAGTTTGTTTAGGTCCTTCTGTATCCTATCCCTACCTTCCAGGGTATCTACCACTGCCCCTAGCTTAGGGTCATCTGCAAACTTGCTGAAGGTGCCATCTACCCTATCTTCCAGATCATTAATGAAGATGTTGAACAAAACCGCCCCAGGACTGATCCCTGGGGCACTCTGCTTGTGACCGGCTGCCAGCTAGACATGGAGCCATTGATCATTACTCATTGAGCCCTATGCTCTAGCCAGTTCTCTATCCATTTTATAGTCCATTCATCCAACCCATACTTCTTTAACTTGCTGATAAGAATACTGTGGGAGACCGTATCAAAAGCTTTGCTAAAGTTTGGTTTTAATCCCAGAAACCACATTGGGAAAATTGCCAGAAAACTATCGAATTTGGATCAAAAACATCAAATATGGGGGTATAAAATTTCCTGAAATTGTCAGATTTTCAGCCAAAAACTGTTAAACAGGGGTCCAGAAATTCTCCAAACTGTCATATTTGGGGCTGGAAACTCCCAAAATATCAGCTTTGGTTTTTTTCCCCAAACCTTACAGTTCTCAGGAGTTTGTGACTCACATGTTTGTGGTTTTCCAATACAAATTTCTTAGGTTTTTTCAGCAGAAAGTTTTCATCTTTTTGAGTTCTCTGAGATGTGTCTTTGGCTGCAGTGCATCATGGGGGATGTAGTCTGGTCAAGAAGCCTGGTAAATGGAGGTCAGTTGTGGGGGGCTGAGAAGGGCTCTTAATTCAGGATTTGTGGTTCCCATTCCTGGAGGGGTGGGGTTTTCAGTGGGGCTCAGAGATCCTGGACCCTAAGACCCTGCAACCCTTGCCTCATGCTTCATTTCCTTCCCTATAGTGTTCTTTGATGTCTACTGCTTCCCATGTGCCCAGGGTTGCTTTCCCACTAGTTGGTACCAGTACCGTGATTCCTGCTACTACCCTGTGGAGACCACCAAAACCTGGTGGAAAGCTGAGGTATGGATTTCCTGGGCCTGAGGTCACAGACTTGGCAGGGTCTGGAATGGGCTCAGGGAGTTGGGGTAGGACCCCCCCCCCCCCATGGTGGAAAGCTATGTCACCCATAGTATAGCAGCTGACCGGAGACAAGGGAAGTGAAACTCTGTAATGGAGGAGTGGGAACAAAGGCGTGTGGGGGTAACTGGGGTTGGGGAGCAGGATGGCTGGGGAATGCTGCAATGTGTGTGGTGGCAGCGGGGGCTATGGAGCCATGGGGATAGCTGGGGAGGGGAACTGGAGTGGCACCAATGGATACACTCAGGGATGGCTCATGTCACGGAGCCCCAAGACTGGTACTATGACCGCAGCTTTGGAAGATTCTCTGGCTGGACCCTTTCAGTGAGCCAGACCCTGCAGGGTCCCACTCTTCTCCCAGGGCAAGCTTTGTGGCTTCACTACCTCCTTACGGTTGGCAAAGGCCTCAGTATCCTGGAGGGAGGATCAGTCCTGGGATAGGTCAGGGAAGAGAAAGAGATTCAGACTTCCTGTCCTGTTTCCTGCTTCCTTTTCTGTGCATAACTTCTCTTCTGTACCAATGTCATAAGCTTTTTTTGTGAACCTAGTTAACTCAGTCGGTAAAGCATCAGACTTTTAAACTGAACGTTCAAGTAAGGCAGTTATTGTCTCTGGTGGTTTCCTGCTCTAGGAGCTGTAAAACATGATTCTGTGCAGTTCTCCAAGGCTTTAGTTTTCTCTTCAGGACTTGGAGCTTCCATGGGAGGCCCTTGAGTGCATGGGATTGAAAGAGTAACTTCTGGAAAATGCTGAGTGGCCTCAGAATCTGGAAAAATTAGGCCTCTGGGTCTGGAACAAAGCCCTTTCTGTGGAGTCACTGAGAAAATGAAGGGGGTGGGCAAATAGGAGATGGAGGCCTTGAATGAGGGAGGCATAAACTTGCTCCTACAAAGTCCTCTCTGTCAGAAGTGTGCAGAGAAAAGCTTGCTACCAGTTCATCCATTGGTGTGAAGGTCAGCCCTCAGGTCTTTGAGCTCTCCAATCTGAGTTCAAGTCTTGGTGGGTCCTGATTGTCTAAAAATAGTGGGAGATCAGAGACTTTACTTTTCTCTCTGAAATGACGTGGGAGCCTGTCTTTTGCCAGCAACCCTTTCTGACTTTAGTAACATAGGAGTTGTTTTCTCCAGAAAGCTGGTCATGCCCAGAGCCGTGTGGGAAGGGATTTGTGGTGAATATTTATTTAGTTATGCAGCTGGGCTGGATGCCTGCCTTTGCAGACAGCCCTGTTGTTTGATCGATTGGGCCAAAATCACTTTGCTGATGTTGCCATTAGTGGTGTTGGTGTTTCTTCAGCATTTCGAAAGGGTGATCACCAGGATGGAAGGCTAAATACACCCCTCAATTGGCCAGAGATGAATGGTAGGGGTGTAGGAGTGTTCAGGTTGATGAGCTGGGTCTTGTAGAGCTTGGGGAGGGTGGATCTGTGTTGCATAGGGTGTGATGCTCTGCACTGCCATATCCTCTGTTATAGTGTAATTGTGTGTTGTTTAATGCAAACTATGTCATATAAGATGTTTTTGGAATAATCATGACATACTGAGCAGTATTGTTATAGTAATATGTTTGTTGCAATGTCATGTGTATGTTTATGACATTTCACTATGTAATATTCCCTAAAATGTGTCTTCATGGCATATAACATATCCAGGAAAAACCCTCCAGGAGCAGAGGGGAGCTTCACACCTCGTCAAGGCTTATATAGGACAAAGCTAGTTCACCTTTCCAATAATAAAGGACTGGACTGAGCATCAACAAATATTCAATGGGACTCTTGAGTAAGCCAGACCCCTTCCCTTGGCTAGCTTGTCACCATGGTAAAATGATATTCACTGACTCAAGACATGGATGAAACCATACAAGGACATTGTATGTCACCTGACCTTGAGGGGCAGGGCAAAGCCATAGAGGGGAGAAGGAATGATTTGAAAATGGAAGACATTTACCATGCCCTCTATCTTCCACCTCCATCTCAAACACCACCAAGCAATTGAAGTGCTGACCAAAAGGGAGAACCTGGCTGAAGGGAAACCAGCCAACCTGTGGAGAGAATCACGTAAGTTTATAAGGTTGCTGAAAGTGTTAAGCTTTGTTTAGAATGTGTTTTGCTTTGTTTTCTCGTGACCAAATCTGACTTCTTATGTTTTGACTTATAATCACTTAAAATCCTTCTGTAGTTAATAAATTGGTTGGTTTGTTTTATCTGAAGCAGTGTGTTTGGTGTGAAGTGTGTTGGAGACTCCACCTGGAGTAACAAGGCTGGTGCATATCAATTTGTCAAATTCATGAACCTACATGAGCTTACATTGTTCAGGGGCTTTACTGAACATTACAAGATGGAAGATCCTGGCACCTAGGACGGGGGTGATGGCTGGGGTCATTCTGCTGCATGATTGAAAGAGTGGCTGGCTAGAAGCACTCACTCACTTTCTTAGGAGCAACTTGCTTGCTGGAGGTTATGCGTGAACAGTCCAGGAGTGGGGGATTCTGACAGAAGAACAGAGTAAGATGGGCTCCAGGAGTGGGGGATAGGGATGACAAAGAATTTCACCAGTCCATATTGCAACACAGGAACATCACACAGGTGGCATGGGAATTACTAATATTTTGAGGATCTTTTGACAAAAGTATCCACAAGGATTGTCTCTGTTCTTATTTCACCTTATGGTGTTATTTACAGGAATCCATATTTATTTTTTCTATTATATTAAATAAACCCTAAATATTATTTAATCAGCCATATATATTAGTGCACTTGGAATTTTCCTCTTCTAAAAGAACTGAACTGAGTTTTGTGGCTTTCTGAAAGTGCAGAGATATTAAATTTGGGAAACTCAATTGTTGTATTTCTGGGCAGATGTTTTACCCTCACATCCCAATGCACAAAGTGAAACACTAAGGTGATGTCTATACTGCAGAATGATGGCAAGTTATTACATAGTTATTAAATAACTTGTGTGTATATGCACACCTCACTCCTTCTGTTGACAGAGTGTGTCCCTGGCCATTCCTGGCTGTTGGAAGGTGAAGCTAGGTGGGGTTGCTCTTGGGGGAGTTGAGGGATCAGCTGACAGAAGGGGCAGACTAGGGGAGATTCTCTCTCATTTACAGGGGCTTTGTCAGCAGGAGGCTGTATGTCATATGCTGGGGTATAACAGTGAGGT